>NC_069505.1:71869813-72177313 GCF_027579735.1 Bombina bombina
TATAGATATATATATATATATATATATATATATATATATATATATATATATAGATAGATAGATAGATGGATAGATACTGTATATAGATAGATAGATAGATGGATAGATACTGTATATAGATAGATAGATAGATAGATAGATAGATAGATAGATAGATAGATAGATAGATAGATAGATAGATAGATAGATACTGTATATAGATAGATAGATAGATAGATAGATAGATAGATAGATAGATAGATAGATAGATAGATAGATAGATAGATAGATGGATAGATACTGTATATAGATAGATAGATAGATATATAGATGGATAGATACTGTATATAGATAGATAGATGGATAGATAGATAGATAGATAGATATATAGATGGATAGATACTGTATATAGATAGATAGATAGATAGATAGATAGATAGATGGATAGATACTGTATATAGATAGATAGATAGATAGATAGATAGATAGATAGATAGATAGATAGATAGATAGATAGATAGATAGATGGATAGATACTGTATATAGATAGATAGATAGATAGATACTGTATATAGATAGATAGATAGATAGATAGATAGATAGATAGATGGATAGATACTGTATATAGATAGATAGATAGATAGATAGATAGATAGATAGATAGATGGATAGATACTGTATATAGATAGATAGATAGATAGATAGCTTTTAACTTAGAAAGCATCTCCTTGATGTGGCATGCTTTATTCCCTCACATTTTGCAAAATACAGTATGCTTTTAACTCTTTTGAACATTATCAAGAGCGTTAGATGGCAGCACTATTTCCTGTCATGCAATGCTCCATACACGTGCATGCTACCTATCTAAATATCTATTCAACAAAAAATAACAAGAGATCAAAGCAAATTTGATAAAATAAGTATATTGGAAACGTTAAAAAAAAATTGTACTCTATCTGAATCGGGAAAGAAAAAAATTGGGTTTCATGTCAATTTAAAGGGACAGTCAACACCAGAGTTTTTGTTGTTTAAAAAGAAAGATAATCCCTTTATTACCCAATCCCCAGTTTTGCAAAACCAACACGGTTATAGAAATGCACTTTTTACCTCTTGTATCTAAGCATCTGCAGACTGTCCCCTTATTTCAGTTCTTTTGACAGACTTGCGTTTTAGCCAATCAGTGCTCACTCCAGGGTAACTTCACGTGCATGAGCTTAATGTTATCTATATGAAACACATGAACTAATGCCCTCTAGTGGTCAAAATGCTTTCAGATTAGAGGCAGTCTTCAAGGTCTAAGAAATTAGCATATGAACCTCCTAGGTTTAGCTTTCAACTAAACTAAGCAAAATTGGTGATAAAAGTAAATTGGAAAGTTGTTTAAAATTACATTCCCTATTTATATCATGAAAGTTTTTTTTTTAATTGACTGTCCCTTTAAATCCCTCTGGTTCCTAGAGAGAGAGACACAGAGGGCAACTCCTCCAGCAGTCAAGGGGTTAAGACATGATGTTACCAGCATACAAGCATGAATAACCTGTATTGTCTTGGAAACACATACAATTAAGCAGCCTGTTTTTTGTTTTTCTTCTTCTTCTTCATCTAAGGATATTTCTTCAGGAATGTATTTTTGTCTTAAGAACTATTTGCTTCGGAGAAAATTCATTTCGCCTCAGGGGAGCTACAAGGAGACAAATTCACTGGCTTTTTAATTAAAACAGTAGTGCCTGATGAATCCTTTAGGTATAATCTTAATTGCACATATGTCTATAGAAATGATGATACGTTTTAAATGTGCTGTATAATATGCTTGTATTGGTATAAACATTATATCAGTCATGTAATTGGGTAGCTTATAATGATCGCGAGACACATAAATATCCTTTGCCACTTACAGTGTATTACCAGCTCATACCGGGATGGGAAGAAGAAACCTATAGCTGTGGCTTATAGAGTGTACATAGCTAAGCTGCCAATCATATGCATCATGGAAAATCCAACTCCAGTGATACAAGACAACAAACATTTAAAGGGACATAAAACTGCTGGGTACAACTTTATAAGCAGGGTTACTACTTACTTTTCTTTTCTTTTTTCCTCTTGTACGTGCTGCTCCCTTTAAAGCTAATCTCCTATTTTAGATAATGAGAACCCAAGGGGGTATCTTGTGGGGGCGCACCTTATCAGTAGTGTCAAATGTTTATATGCTCATGTAGATGTTATTTCCAATGGAACGAGTCAGATGTTAGCATAATAGTCTATGTTAGTTTCAATAGTGGTTTTGATGAATCAAGGCTGCTCCGCTTGAACCCGGTGTGTTAGGCAATCTGTGAAAATGCTGAAAAAAATGACCGGGTTCAACCCTGTCATATTTCACCACTCTGTGTTGGCTGTTTTCTGCTTCGCTAGTAGAGACAGGAGAACATTGAACTCCCCATTGAAGTACATCTTGGAATCCCAAAACAGCGTACTAGCCGCTGCAGAGTGCTATCCTGCTCGTAAGCACTGGTCACAGGACGGTGCAACTCCATCTGGTAAGCCTAAAAATACCTCTATACTTGCACACCTATTTGGTATGAAATACACTATGGGGTGCCCTCTTCTTTTTTTAATCAATCTCCTATTTTAACCCTTTACAGAAGCCAGTTGGTAAAGCTCTGTATCTTTGTACTGGGTGCCGCCATCTTGGTATACCCGTATTATTGCTTCCTAACAGAAGCAGTGATATTACCAATTCTTTGACAACTGTATTTGGCACTTGGGGTTACATTGCACAATAGAAAGTAGAAGCTTTATATATATATTATTATTTTTACACAGTTTAACAATAACTGAACAATTATTTTTTTTTAACAAAACATAAATAATATAGAGTAAAGAAGACAACAGTATCACTGATTTGTGAATGTGCACCACTTTCACAGGGTGTGAGAATACTCCAAGATTGAGGAGCCAAGTGAGAAGATGCAGAGGTTCACTAACTAGCACTTGTAAATGGTTAAAATGAGAGGATGGTTTTTAAGAGAGATGCAGGATCAACTTTTCTATTGCAGTTGTGACAAGACGTTTAATGTTTAATGATTTATTTAAGTTTTGGCAACCAAATATATCCGACGCTTTCAGATTCTCAAAATGGCCACTCATATGATTCTAATTGAAAAATGAGATGAGAAATTATTGAGGCCAAAATAGAACTACTATGGAACCACATGTCCCAGCAAGCACTGTTCCATGTCTGTTGAACCAAAACAAAATGACAATAACCCCCATAAAGTTCTGCCTGGGAGCTATAAGAATTGCACTGATAGAGCAGACCACAACCAACAGCAGCTGCAGTTAAACAACTTGCCAAACATAGTCAATGTTCTCTTTAGAATGTAATTTTAGGTCATATATTAGACACTTCTATGTGTGGGCTAAAGTTAAAGGAATATTTTCTTTGTTACTAATAAATTAGGGAATTTAAAAATGAATTAGAGATTTTTTGTGTGTGTTTTTAAAAATGCAACAATGCATTTCAAATGCTGGAAATGATTGACACGCTTGTGGGGTGTGTCACTGTCAGCAGTTGTTCTTATTAAACTGTGAACATTCTGTCTCTAGGGATATATTGTACACAGATATGGGCTTCTTGTTAGGCTCAATCCGGGGTGTGACTGCAGGGGTCTGTCTCAGTGGTCTTGCTCACTCATCTATGGGGTCCATCTGGCCCTGAAAATAGTATTGGTTTTTCTACAGTGGGGGCTGGTGGAGCCTGGGCTTCACCTCCATCATGTCTGGCCGATCTTTTTATTAAAGATTTGAATATCCCAGCTTTTCATGATATATGTTATTATTATTATACTTTATTTATTAAGCGCCAACATATTCCGCAGCGCTATATGTTGTGAATATATTATTATATTTTCCCCATTAATACAATGTAGATGAAAATACCTTCACAAATCCTTAGCTGTCCCTATAGCCACCCCAAGCTCTCAACAATTTTTCTTTCCTGCAGCGGGTGATTTGACCAATCATATTCTTACTAACTGTGCCATTAAGAGCGCATGCGTGGCACAGCCAGCTTCTCAGCCAACAAAGGTCCTTTAATGAGTTTTAAAGGAAGAGAAATGGGTGGGCGGCAGCCTTTTTTATGAATGGGTTGGTCCACAAGCAGCAAATTCTTCCCTCAAGTAGGTGTGGCCTTTGGGATGGCTAGCTAATGGATCCTGAAATATAATGTTAGTGTAAAAAATAGCTTAAAATAAATGTATTTTATTAAATAAAATATTTGTTTGGTATGGTGACTCTATAATCCCAATTTTATTAAAGACAGGAGGTGAGTATTTTGCTTTACTTTCTTTACTTTCTAAACTTCAGCAGTAATACAAGTACAGAAAAAAGCAACATAGTATCTCAGTACAACCAATCAGAACATAGTACATAGTAATAAAGCAGGACTCTGGACAATCCTCTTCCTCTTTCTTTACTGGTCCCAAAAACCGGACCGATCCTCAGGAACACTTGAACTGAACAAAGGCCAACGGGCCCCAAAGGTAACCGGAACAAGATGGACAATAAATGGACATTTCCAAGTAGAAGTTTCTTAGAGAGAAGTTAGATGATTCACACTGAAATAAAAGCTAATGATGCATAATAGTAAAACATAACATTTTCCTTATATATAATGGTATGGGGGGACATATACAAGAGGGGGGGGGCAAAATACTCGCCTCCTGTCTTTAATAAAATTGGGACTATAGAGTCACCAAGGCTACGGTGATCCACGTTTTATAACAAGACAGGAGGCTCCTATTTTGCTTTTTTTTTTTAAAAAAAAAGCTTAATTATCTAACAAGGACAAAGCAGCTTGAGAAATAGGTTTAAAATAAAATTTACAAAGACAGTATCAGAAGACCAGTCTGCCGCAGCCAGAAGGTCTTGCAGAGAGCATCCTTTCCTAAAACCACACAATGCTGCTGAGCCTCTAACCGAATGAGCTCCAAAGGAGGAAGGGATTCAAGCAAGAGACATAATCCAGCTAACCCACCTGGCAATTGTAGAAACAGAATTGGGGTGGAAGGGTTGGACATAAGAAATCAGTAAAGAACCTGATCCAGACCTACGTAATGGAGCTGTGCAGAAACAGTATTCCTTAAGGCATCTGGCTTCACACAAAATCGGTTCTGACTCTAGGTAAAGGTATGAGAGAGAAGACAAAAAGGTTTTTGCACGTTTATTAATATGAAATTTGAGGCCTGAAGGGGACAAAAAAAATCCTTCTACATCTAGGGCTTGGACATCTGAAGCTCGTCTAAAGGATAGGAGACAGAGAAGAGTGGCTAATTTGGCTGATAGTTGTTTCAGGGATAACAGAGGGTTATCCGGCCATGACTAAAACAGAGAGAATCCTAGAAACATCAAAAAGAAATTTGTATTTAGATTGAGGAGGTATCCGAAGGTGAATGCCCCTTAGGAGGCGAGAGATGAGAGGATCCTTAACTAAGGTGGGGAGATGTGCGGTCGAGCGGAATAGATTGATCATGCCATAGGCCCTACCCTGCTCATAAAGATGTGCTAGGAAGTTAGCTACAGTTACTGGAGGTGCTAAAAAAGGGATCAGCATGTTCTCCCATGCACCAATGAACCCAGACTGACCAGGCAGCCAAGTAGGACCGACGAGTCCACGCTAGGAGATACAGGGATCCGTCTAGAACTAACGGGTGAGGGGTTCCTTCTGTGCTCTTTAGGAGATCCGTGAAGGGCGGGATCAGTAGAGGGGAACGACAAGAGAGTTCTAACAGGGCTGGGAACCAGGCTTGAGTTGGCCAAAAGGGAGTGATGGTGATCATGGAGAATGGTGGTCCTTGGGTGGGCCAATTCTGGAGAAAAGCATCTGTTGCTTGAGCTCCTGGGTCTGGTAGTAAACTGAAGTAAGTTAGGGGTTAGTAGTTCGTACGTGACGCATATAGGTCTATGGACAAAGGACCTCTGAGAGAGAGAATTTGGAGAAATATCTGCCTGTTCAATTTCCAGTCGCTGGCGTCTCTCCAGTATCTGGAAAACCAGTGGATGGTGGTAGGTGGAGGGGTTTGTTGATGACTTCGAGCTCAGAAAACTTGTCCTCTTGTGGGAAATAGTGGTCTAATGTGGAGTGCATACTGTTGGTGGAAGGAGCCTCTGAATGTTACCCAGCTGGGCGATCAACCCCTGAATCGACTACCCCTGGCAAAAACCCCTCTGGAGTATAGAATGCTACGCATATTTGCTTGTGCCCTGTCTAATGAAGTGAAGGTCAAGACAAATCTGTTTAAATCCCTTATAAAGGATTCACCAAAAAGTAAGCCTTTGGCCGAGGAACCTCCTTCTATTCTGTCTATTTCCGCTAGTTTGGGGTCCAATCTAAATAATAATGGTAAATAGTGTAATCAAACAAATAAAGGCCCCTTACAATAAAGTATCCAATTATAATTATAACAAACAGTGCCAATACACTGCATATGCAAAGCTATATAACTATTAGTTTGTAGGGGGGTGCGGATTGTCGAGTATATAGAGGAATGAACAAGAAAAAGTTGACAGTACCTCAGCACTCAAAGGGTTATTACTATAACGGAAGTAATAGTTTCAAGGAAGGGGTAGATGCCAGACAGTGGACATATAATAAAACATAACTTTTACTAGTTTGCTTGTAAAAAATGAGAATATAGCACATAAAGTGTGTGTAACGATACAAACATTTAAATCTTAGGTTAAAAAAGTATATACAATGTGTGTGTGTGTGACCTCAAGGAGTCAAATATGATCAAGGGATAAGTAAATTACCATAAAGCCCAGCTTCAGGCCCACAAGGTTCACGGAGTGCAACAAAACTATCTAGAAAAAGGGGATTGACCCCACAACAATTATTCTAAGCTATGCAATACTGTAACCGGAGGTCTGAGCTGAGCTGCGTGGCAAGACACGTTAAATAAGGTGAAGACAAAGCTTCATAAGTAATTGGCAAATAAAGTATCCAATCTAAATAAGGCTGCTCTACGTCTCTCTGTGGAGAGGGCTACGTTAGTGTTTCCTAACAAACATATAGTTCTCTGGGCCCACTCCCTGTTGTGATGAGGGGGTTGTGTCGTTACTACCACTTGGTCTGAGAGTTGTAAAATCTGGGTGATGGGTCCCACCATATACAATAGCTTATCTTGGGCAGACTTAAGGGAGCGATCTATGACCCATCTAGGGTCTCTCTTCCCCTGGTAAGGAAGGTAACCATGGTAGAATCAAACTCAGGGGTGGAAGATTCCCTGTCCGGGAGAATAGGTCCTGGGCATTCCACCATTAATTTATTTTTTGTAGGTTTTGGGAGGGGTTTCCTCAGCTATGATTGTAAAAATTGTACTATGTGTGGCGAAGGGGACCACTCAGATGACTGTGTGTGTTTTGTTTGGTCAGGATCAAACATAGGTTGACCTAAGGGGTCTAGTATGGCCTGGGCAGGGTAGTCATTATTCTCCTCTTGGGGAAGGGGCTTTTCAGGAAGCTCCTCTGGCCAATCCTCCTCTGACTCATTCTCTGATAAATACCCTTCATGGTAGTATGTAGGATTGAGAGGTTCAGAGTTATCATCATCATCCCTTATTATTACCCCAGGGGAAGGGGTTACAGCAGGCTTGGTTCATTTTATTGAGGGGTTCGTCCCTTGATGATTTGATTTAGCTGTGTGTTTCTTAGGGGCCTCTGAGGGTTCAGAGGGTTTTTGTATCAAGGTCCAAAGGTTGAAGGGTCTCTTGGATAATATTTTTAACTATAGAATAAATATCTCCTAGTGCTGAGGACACTGCTTCAGATACAGAGGCAGTGACCATAGACTGTAGATCAATAGGAGTTTCATCGTTCTTAGACATGATATCTGTATATATTTATGTATGTTAAGCAAAATCTTGTGTGCCGGCTGCGGAGCTCATAGAGTGCCGCTATCAATTAGAGATATTTTACTCTGTACGGACAAACATGTACAATGTAATTATGTATTAGGTTATATTTGTAAAGGATATGATTGTATTATTCTGCTGACAAACGCTATATAAATAAAGTTATTTTGATGTAAAACAAGTCACGCCCTGAGTTTAGTATAAATTAGACCGTTCACTTACATCGTTTTCATATTTACTATTAAGGATTTAGTATATGGTTATTGCTGAGTACCAAGGTTCAGTAAATAGTATAAATTGCTATGCGTTATTAATCATAATCATTGGTGGTATAGCAAACGCTATAATTTTCCAAAGCCACGGTCACGTGATGTGATGTAGCGAGTGTGCGTAGAGCACAATGATAGAGATCAGTTACCAAGATGGCCGCTGGAGAGCCGCGTTGCGGTTAAAGTAGGCAATGGCAATCCTTGTGAGGAACTTACTAGAATTAGCATGCTAAACGATAATCGTCTGAACCACCATTAATTAGTAAATATACATTCTGATATAGTGAATAACGGTAATATAAAAGCGATACGATATTGGTATTTGAATATATTGAAAATGATATGCTAAAAGTATAGAATAGTTTAAGATCAAACAGATAAAAAATATGAAATAGATAATTTATAGATCAGAAAGATCCAAAGATGAAGGACGAAAGATCACTCTCAATGATTGAGTGGTAAGAGAAAGACAGTTAGAAAGTCTTATATTAAAGAGATTAATTTAGCGCAAGACAAATTTTACATCACCTTTCTGCTGGAGAGCAGTAAAGAAAGAGGAAGAGGATTGTCCAGAGTCCTGCTTTATTACTATGTGCTATGTTCTGATTGGTTGTACTGAGATACTATGTTGCTTTTTTCTGTACTTGTATTACTGCTGGAGTTTAGATAGTAAAGCAAAATAGGAGTCTCCTGTCTTGTCACAAAATTGAGCTTAAAGTGAATGTAAATTTTGATGCTAAAGTGCTCGGTTTTTAAAAATTTGATTAAAAACAGGGGCACTTTAATTCATCAAAATTTACATTTCACTCCTGTTGTGAAAAAAACACTTACCTTTTAATCTTCACAGCAGCTCCAGCTTCCCCTCGGTCGTCGCAAGCCATTTCTGATGTCAGAAATGATGGATAGGTCATCCTCCAATCACAGCTTCCCCCCCGGGGGAATCAGTGTCTGATTCAACGCCGTGATTGGAGGAAACAGGATTCCACATTTTGGACCCAGGAAGAGGCTTTGCGATGGGTAGAAGAAGCTAGAGCTAAATTGGTAACATATAGTATGGGTTTCTTAGAGAGATTAACATTAATGTCCCTTACTAAAAAAAAAAGGATCATGGGTATTCAATAGATATTTTTTTAAATGATTACACACTATAAAAAGGGTACAGTACACCGGATAATAGTGAATATTTCTAGATTATCTTATTAATTCTTTTCTTATATATACAGTGTATGTATATATATATATATATAAAAGAACCAAATGAAGATGCACTCTCAGGACTTTTAACAGCAAAGTAAAGATTACTTTATTAGTAATTAGTGATGTCGCAAACATAAAAATTTGGGTTCGCGAACGGCGAACGCGAACTTCCGCAAAAGTTTGCGAACTGGGCGAACCGCCATAGACTTCAATAGCCAGGCGAATTTTAAAACCCACAGGGACTCTTTCTGGCCACAATAGTGATGGAAAAGTTGTTTCAAGGGGACTAACACCTGGACTGTGGCATGCCGGAGGGGGATCCATGGCAAAACTCCCATAGAAAATTGCATAGTTGATCCAGAGTCTGGTTTTAATCCATAAAGGGCATAAATCACCTAACATTCCTAAATTGTTTAAAACATCAGGTATGATGTTGTATTGATCAGGTAGTGTAAGGGTTACGCCCGCTTCACAGTGTGCATTGTAGGTGATATACCTGCCCTGACCATGCTTTGCAGACCAGGTATCAGTGGTCAGATGGACCCTTGCCCCAACACTGTGTGCAAGACATGCCATTATGGCAGACTTATACAGGGAGTGCAGAATTATTAGGCAAGTTGTATTTTTGAGGATTAATTTTATTATTGAACAACAACCATGTTCTCAATGAACCCAAAAAACTCATTAATATCAAAGCTGAATAGTTTTGGAAGTAGTTTTTAGTTTGTTTTTAGTTATAGCTATTTTAGGGGGATATCTGTGTGTGCAGGTGACTATTACTGTGCATAATTATTAGGCAACTTAACAAAAAACAAATATATACCCATTTCAATTATTTATTTTTACCAGTGAAACCAATATAACATCTCAACATTCACAAATATACATTTCTGACATTCAAAAACAAAACAAAAACAAATCAGTGACCAATATAGCCACCTTTCTTTGCAAGGACACTCAAAAGCCTGCCATCCATGGATTCTGTCAGTGTTTTGATCTGTTCACCATCAACATTGCGTGCAGCAGCAACCACAGCCTCCCAGACACTGTTCAGAGAGGTGTACTGTTTTCCCTCCTTGTAAATCTCACATTTGATGATGGACCACAGGTTCTCAATGGGGTTCAGATCAGGTGAACAAGGAGGCCATGTCATTAGATTTTCTTCTTTTATACCCTTTCTTGCCAGCCACGCTGTGGAGTACTTGGACGCGTGTGATGGAGCATTGTCCTGCATGAAAATCATGTTTTTCTTGAAGGATGCAGACTTCTTCCTGTACCACTGCTTGAAGAAGGTGTCTTCCAGAAACTGGCAGTAGGACTGGGAGTTGAGCTTGACTCCATCCTCAACCCGAAAAGGCCCCACAAGCTCATCTTTGATGATACCAGCCCAAACCAGTACTCCACCTCCACCTTGCTGGCGTCTGAGTCGGACTGGAGCTCTCTGCCCTTTACCAATCCAGCCACGGGCCCATCCATCTGGCCCATCAAGACTCACTCTCTATTCATCAGTCCATAAAACCTTAGAAAAATCAGTCTTGAGATATTTCTTGGCCCAGTCTTGACGTTTCAGCTTGTGTGTCTTGTTCAGTGGTGGTCGTCTTTCAGCCTTTCTTACCTTGGCCATGTCTCTGAGTATTGCACACCTTGTGCTTTTGGGCACTCCAGTGATGTTGCAGCTCTGAAATATGGCCAAACTGGTGGCAAGTGGCATCTTGGCAGCTGCACGCTTGACTTTTCTCAGTTCATGGGCAGTTATTTTGCGCCTTGGTTTTTCCACACGCTTCTATGCGACCCTGTTGACTATTTTGAATGAAACGCTTGATTGTTCGATGATCACGCTTCAGAAGCTTTGCAATTTTAAGAGTGCTGCATCCCTCTGCAAGATATCTCACTATTTTTGACCTTTCTGAGCCTGTCAAGTCCTTCTTTTGACCCATTTTGCCAAAGGAAAGGAAGTTGCCTAATAATTATGCACACCTGATATAGGGTGTTGATGTCATTAGACCACACCCCTTCTCATTACAGAGATGCACATCACCTAATATGCTTAATTGGTAGTAGGCTTTCGAGCTTATACAGCTTGGAGTAAGACAACATGCATAAAGAGGATGATGTGGTCAAAATACTCATTTGCCTAATAATTCTGCACTCCCTGTATGGCTTTGGCGTTGCTTTTTGGTAATTAGAAGGCTGCTAAATGCCACTGCGCACCACATGTGTTTTATGCCCAGCAGTGAATGGGTTAATTAGGGAGCATGTAGGCAGCTTGTAGAGTTAATTTTAGCTTAAGTGTAGTGTAGTAGACAACCCAAAGTATTGATCTAGGCCCATTTTGGTATATTTAATGCCACCATTTCACCGCCAAATGTGATCAAATAAAAAAAAATTGTTCACTTTTTCACAAACTTTAGGTTTCTCACAGAAATTATTTACAAACAACTTATGCAATTATGGCATAAATGGTTGTAAATGCTTCTCTGGGATCCCCTTTGTTCAGAAATAGCAGACTTATATGGCTTTGGCGTTGCTTTTTCGTAATTTGAAGGCTGCTAAATGCCACTGTGCACCACACGTGTTTTATGCCCATCAGTGAAGGGGTTAATTAGGGAGCATGTAGGCAGCTTGTAGAGTTAATTTTAGCTTAAGTGTAGTGTAGTAGACAACCCAAAGTATTGATCTAGGCCCATTTTGGTATATTTCATGCCACCATTTCACCGCCAAATGCGATCAAATAAAAAAAAAAATGTTCACTTTTTCACAAACTTTAAGTTTCTCACAGAAATTATTTACAAACAACTTATGCAATTATGGCATAAACGGTTGTAAATGCTTCTCTGGGATCCCCTTTGTTCAGAAATAGCAGACTTATATGGCTTTGGCGTTGCTTTTTGGTAATTAGAAGGCTGCTAAATGCCACTGCGCACCACACGTGTTTTATGCCCAGCAGTGAAGGGGTTAATTATGGAGCATGTAGGCAGCTTGTAGAGTTAATTTTAGCTTAAGTGTAGTGTAGTAGACAACCCAAAGTATTGATCTAGGCCCATTTTGGTATATTTCATGGCACCATTTTACCGCCAAATGCAATCAAATAAAAAAAAAATGTTCACTTTTTCACAAACTTTAGGTTTCTCACAGAAATTATTTACAAACAACTTATGCAATTATGGCATAAATGGTTGTAAATGCTTCTCTGGGATCCCCTTTGTTCAGAAATAGCAGACTTATATGGCTTTGGCATTGCTTTTTGGTAATTAGAAGGCTGCTAAATGCCACTGCGCACCACACATGTTTTATACCCAGCAGTGAAGGGGTTAATTATGGAGCATGTAGGCAGCTTGTAGAGTTAATTGTAGCTTAAGTGTAGTGTAGTAGACAACCCAAAGTATTGATCTAGGCCCATTTTGGTATATTTCATGCCACCATTTCACCGCCAAATGCGATCAAATAAAAAAAAATTGTTCACTTTTTCACAAACTTTTAAGTTTCTCACAGAAATTATTTACAAACAACTTATGCAATTATGGCATAAATGGTTGTAAATGCTTCTCTGGGATCCCCTTTGTTCAGAAATAGCAGACTTATATGGCTTTGGCGTTGCTTTTTGGTAATTAGAAGGCTGCTAAATGCCACTGCGCACCACACGTGTTTTTTGTGCCCAGCAGTGAAGGGCTTAATTAGGGAGCATGTAGGCAGCTTGTAGAGTTAATTTTAGCTTAAGTGTAGTGTAATAGACAACCCAAAGTATTGATCTAGGCCCATTTTGGTATATTTCATGCCACCATTTCACCGCCAAATGCGATCAAATAAAAAAAAATTATTCACTTTTTCACAAACTTTAGGTTTCTCACAGAAATTATTTACAAACAACTTATGCAATTATGGCATAAATGGTTGTAAATTCTTCTCTGGGATCCCCTTTGTTCAGAAATAGCAGACTTATATGGCTTTGGCGTTGCTTTTTGGTAATTAGAAGGCTGCTAAATGCCACTGCGCACCACACGTGTTTTATGCCCAGCAGTGAAGGGGTTAATTAGGGAGCATGTAGGCAGCTTGTAGAGTTAATTTTAGCTTAAGTGTAGTGTAGTAGACAACCCAAAGTATTGATCTAGGCCCATTTTGGTATATTTCATGCCACCATTTCACTGCCAAATGCAATCAAATAAAAAAAAAATTGTTCACTTTTTCACAAACTTTAGGTTTCTCACAGAAATTATTTACAAACAACTTATGCAATTATGGCATAAATGGTTGTAAATGCTTCTCTGGGATCCCCTTAGTTCAGAAATAGCCGACTTATATGGCTTTGGCGTTGCTTTTTGGTAATTAGAAGGCTGCTAAATGCCACTGCGCACCACACGTGTTTTATGCCCAGCAGTGAAGGGGTTAATTAGGGAGCATGTAGGCAGCTTGTAGAGTTAATTGTAGCTTAAGTGTAGTGTAGTAGACAACCCAAAGTATTGATCTAGGCCCATTTTCGTATATTTCATACCACCATTTCACCGCCAAATGCGATCAAATTTAAAAAAACTTAAATTCTTTCGCAATTTTAGGTTTCTCACTGAAATTATTTACAAACAGCTTGTGCAATTATGGCACAAATGGTTGTAAATGCTTCTCTGGGATCCCCTTTGTTCAGAGATAGCAGACATATATGACTTTGGCGTTGTTTTCTGGTAATTAGAAGGCCGCTAAATGCTGCTGCGCATCACACGTGTATTATGGCTAGCAGTGAAGGGGTTAATTAGGTAGTTTGTAGGGAGCTTGCAGGGTTAATTTTATCTTTAGTGTAGAGATCAGCCTCCCATCTGACAAATCAGACCCCCTGATCCCTCCCAAAAAGCTCCCTTCCCTCGCCCACCCCACAATTGTCCCTGCCATCTTAAGTACTGGCAGAAAGTCTGCCAGTACTAAAATAAAAGGTTTTTTTTATTTTCATATGCTGTGGTGTAGCATCCCCCCTTAGCCCCCAACCTCCCTGATCCCCCCCAAAAACAGCTCTCTAACCCTCCCCATCTGCCTTATTGGTGACCATCTTGGTTACTGGCAGCTGTCTGCTATTATTTCACAGTCAAAAAAGTGTTTTTTGTTTTTTTAAATGTACACTACTGTTACACCAGATATGAGTGGTGGCACTGGGCAAGTGGGCACAGTATACGCTGTGAGCCTGACACACACGCTGGCAGGCAGGCAGGCAGGCAACTGCAATTAGATTACACAGGAAAAAAAAAAAAAAAAAAAAAAAGCAGACTGATGTTCTAGCCCTAAAAAGGGCTTTTTGGGGTGCTGTCCTTACAGCAGAGATCAGATGAGTCCTTCAGGACTTTAGTGGACACTGAATACACTAACCTAGCTATCGATTTCCCTATTAAATCAGCAGCAGCTACACTGTCCCTCCTCTCACTAAGAATGCAGCTTCCGAATGAATCTAAAATGGATGCTGTCCAGGAGGTGGGAGGGTCTGGGAGGAAGTGTCTGCCGCTGATTGGCTGTAATGTGTCTTCTGACTGTGAGGTACAGTGTCAAAGTTTACTCAATGATGAGGATAAGGGGCTGACCGAACATCGCATATGTTCGCCGTCCGTGGCAAACGCGAACATGCTATGTTCGCCGGCGAACTATTCGCGACATCACTATTAGTAATCTTTACTTTGCTTTTAAAAGTCCTGAGAGTGCATCCTCATTTGGTTCTTGTACTGTTTTCAAGTCTGCACCCAGGCGGATGATTTTATAATAATATTTCACTTTCCCAGTGGGCGGTCATCATCACTCTTACAGAGTAAGTAAAAATTAGGAACAGTCCTCTAGCTTTACAAAGATTTTAAAGAGCTGTCCGCTGAGGACAATGGCACCATCTGTTGTCATAGTGCAGAGCTGATTCACAAAACCATGAAGTGACTCTTCAAAATTTAGTGAATCATCTGCATTAGAAAATCTAAGAACCAAGATAGATAGATGTCTGTACAAACACACCTTACGTGGGATGCTCTGTCCAGCTTATCTGCCGCTTAGCAACAATTCAGAGCAGGATGCAACTCTTGCCTTGAAACAAATATTCTTCCCATCAGTGTGGGCGGTAAATAGTTTGAATGAGGCTGCCTAGTGGGAGTATTTCAAGGGCAGTCCCTCTTTTTTGAAACTTGAAATATATGTATTTTATTTTAACCTATAAACTACCAGAAAATGCTGGAGGTTGTACTTTTCCTCTTTGCATTTGTTTGTTATTTGATATGAAAAAATGTCAGTAGTCTGTTAGAAAATGGGTTCATCGTCTCATTAAAAAATGTATTTTTATAAGAGTGTAAAAATGTAATAAAACATAATGTGTTCTTTCCTTGACAAATATGTCCCCATAATCAATAGTTTAAAGGGACATTAAACACTTTGAGATGATAATATAAAATGCTAAATTGTGTATGTAAGTGTGTGTTTATATATATATATATATATATATATATATATATATATAAACTGTGCAATACACTTGTATTATTTATTTTGTCCCCTTTTCCTGCAATTCCATTATGAAATTGTGAGCTTTTAAGTTTGTTAGAAATGGAAGTGCAGAGCACTGTTATATTCCACACAGCGACCTATTTATAACTGTCTCTAATGGGCCACAGCAGAGAAGTTAACCTAAGTCACAACATAGCAGCTCCCAATAATTTATAGACACTTAGGGGCCGATTTGTGTAGCTGCGAAGGCTCGCCAGAAACAAGACCGCTGCTCCTTAAAGGGACAGTCAAGTATAAATTAAACTTTCATTATTCAGATATGACTTTTTTTTTTATATTTGTTCTTTATTAAAGATATTGGCTTAAGATACAATATTCTATAACATATCATTTGGCGTAAATACAATATTGATAATTGCATTGTTGTCAAGTCAACCAACATAATAACAGTAATATAACTTAGCATTAGCTTCATGCTCAATCGTTCATTGTTTTTTCACTTGGTCGTCACCGGCCTTTCCAGGTTTTATGAGTCTCTCTGAGGCCAGTTCACAATTCTTATAGTATAACTACTCCTTATATTGTACATATCTCATAAGGCTATTATGTGATCTACTCAAGTGTATCTCGAGTGTCTACAATATGTCTGTAGCATTACAAAATCAATGTAAAATTATTGCTAAAACAATTTGGGAGCATTAGAACCTTTAAACAAAACAATAACATAAAACAACAGAACTTTACCCAGGGATAGGTTGTTACTTCTGTATTGTATCAAGTACCGTGTAGCCATATTTCAATGTCACATTTGCCATTTTGGTCGATTGCTGTCTACCTTCTATTATATTTCCCTTAACTTGTCGCTGTCCATTATATATTTGCGTAGCTATATTGTTCCCAAAGGAACCTAATATCATAATACATGTCTATTTTCCCCGTGGTAAAATAATAATATCTCTCCATTAATAACAAATTTTCAACCTGTCCTTGTCACATTTCCAAAGTAGGGATCGTCGAGGATTTCCAAAATTTGGGAATACGTTTTTTGGCCACATTGAGCATGATTTGGGTTAGACTGCGTCTAATTTTACATGTGATAGAAGATAGGTCATTGAAGATGGTAACTTTTGGGGAGAATGGCAGTTGTACATTTACCACCTTCCTAACAGCCTCAAAAATCTCCCTCCAAAACTTAGTGATCTCCGCACATTCCCACCATATGTGATACATGTTGCCTCTCTGGTTGCAACCTCGCCAACACTCATTACTAGTATTTCCAAACATGTGTCTCAGTTTATTGGGAGTTAAGTACCACCTTGTAAGGATTTTTAGGTTTGTTTCCAAGCCTACTGCCGAGTGTGCTGATTTTGCTGTATAATAGGCCCATTTTTTCCATTGGGATAGTGCAATTAATCTATTCATCTCCACTTCCCATCTATCTACATAGGCGGGTTTGGGGGGGCAACATCATTGACAAGAAACATTGGTAGATTTTTGACATGGTACCCTTTCTCTCTATCTTACTGTCGAGACACATGTCTTCAAATGTTGTCAAGGGGCGTGTGAAGTCTAATCTATGTTTGTGGGTTACAATATAATGTCTAGTTTGGTGAAACACAAACCAGTCTAAGAAGCAGTCATACCCCAGTTCTAGTAGTTCCTGTCTGGTCAATAGTTTCCCTTTACTGACCAAGTCACATATAGGTATTACACTACGAAAATCAGTCAGATTATGATAAGAGCGAAGACTTACTTCTATTCCCTACAAGTTCTTTGTTATATGTCAAAGTCGTGAGTGGGGAGTATGCAGTAGTCAGGTTAGGGTATTTATTTCTCAAGGTAGTCCATGTGGTCCATGTTTCACTAAAAATAGAAAGGTGTTTACCTTCCTTTGCTATATTAGTTAAAGATGGAGTCCAGCATATTCCACCCATATGTGGTGTTTTTAACAATTGTGCTTCCAAGCTTGTCACTTTTTTATGTAAGTGCACTCCTTGCCTACACCAATCTGCTACTCTATTCAACGAAATAGCCAACTTATACCAAACTAAGTTGGGAACTCCCAAACCCCCCTTTTCCCTTGGAGTGTACATTGTCATCCGTGAAATTCTGGAGTGTTTCCCTTGCCAAATATATGAGACCAATATCTTCTGTAATTTCTGAATATAGCTAGACAATCCTGTAATTGGCAGGGCCTGCATGATGTATAGTGCCTTTGGTAGAAGGGTCATCTTTGCGGTCGCTATTCTGCCCAACCATGAAATACTCTGTTTAGGCATCCATCTGGCTGTCAAGGTTTGGAACTCGCTGATAAGCCTACCATAGTTAAGCTTGCGCAATTGCTCTTCATCTGCAGTCAGTTGTACTCCTAAATATTTCAGTGATTTTAGATTAACTTTGAAGGGGCTTTTTGTCTTAATTTCTCCCAGGGTAGCTTTTAGTTATATTGATTGGGTATAATTCCAATTTGGATGGATTGACCAAGAAGTTAGAGACCTTTCCAAACTCTTGAAGCTCTTTTTGGACATATTCCAGGGACTCTACAGGGGAAGTCAGGGTCATGAGAATATCGTCCGCGAACATCGCCAAATTATGTGCCTGATCTAATACACTTATCCCCCTAACCCTGGGGTTCTTACGCAGCCTAATCGCCAGAGGCTCCAAAGAAAGAACAAACAGCAGGGAAGACAATGGACACCCCTGCCTTGTCCCATTCCTAATTTCAAATGCATCCGACAGTGATCCATTCACTCTAATTTGTGCTGATGGATTAGAATAAAGTACAAAAATTTGGGATATAAATTTAGAGGGGAAGCCAAATTTAATTAAAGTGGATTGTAGAAAGGTCCAATCTAGCCTGTCGAACGCTTTTTCTGCATCCGTCAACAAAAATATGGCTGGCAGTTTGTTCTTTTTAATATGATTTAGAAGTGTTATGACCTTACTAACATTATCCCTTGCCTCCCTATGCTTTACAAAACCCACTTGATCCGTGTCTAACAGGGAAGGTAGCAAGTTAGTCATCCTAGTGGCTAAGATTTTAGCATATAATTTGAGATCTGCATTCAGCAGAGATATGGGCCTGTAATTAGCTGTTAAGTCCGAGGATTTCCCTGGTTTTGGTAGCACTGTAATAAATGCTTGAAGCATGCTGTCTGGAAATACATGTCCCTCTGAAATAAAATTAAACAACGAGGCTAAATGTTTGCTGAGTTGGGATTTAAATGTCTTATAATAAAGAGAAGTAAACCCATCTGGGCCAGGGGCCTTATTAGGTTTTAGCTCCGCTATTGCCACCATAATTTCCTCTGGGCTTATTGGCATTTCAAGTAATGCCTGATCCTCTGTACTAATATAGGGTAGGGGTATGTCCTTTAAGTATTCATCGCAATCTTCTCTATGCTTATCATGTGGTCTGTCTGGATGTATATTGTACAATTTGTGATAGATTTTCTTGAATAATCTTGCTATCCCCACCATATCTTCCACCCTATCCCCATGTTTATTCACAATAGAGTGAATGTAAGTAGTCATTTGTTGTCTCCTTAAAGCCCTTGCCAAATACTTGCCTGTTTTATTACCCTCCCCATAGAATCTCTGCTTTAAAAATAATTGTTTCCATTGGGTTTCTATATGTAAAGTGTTCATTAAGTTTATTTCTTTTTTCCTTAAGTTTATGTTGTAGTTCTACATCCCCAGGGTTTTGCTTGGCCAGGTAATCTAGTTCCATCACTTCCTGTGCTATAATAGAATATAGTTTCATAGAGGTTTTCTGTCTGATCGCTTTGGCTTTAATAAACTCACCCCTCATGTATGCCTTATGAGCTTCCCATATCATATCCGGATTAGTGTTTTGTGTGACATTAATTGAGAAGCAGGTGTCTAGATGTTGTGTGTAAGTCTCCAAGTCCTTTGAATTCATTCAGATAGGACTTTTAATTTTAATCGACTTTCCAATTTACTTTTATCATCAAATTTGCTTTTTTCTCTTGGTATTCTTAGTTTAAACTAAACATAGATAGGCTCATATGCTAATTTCTAAGCCTTTGAGGGCTGCCTCTTATCTGGATTATCTATGTTTTAAAACAATAACAATTCTATGGTTGACTGTCCCTTTAACTCATCCGCCATCTCTGAGGTTGCGAACAGCATTGCACAAGCATTTTACTAGAAATGCTTGTGCAATGATAAATGCCGACAGCGTATGATGTCTGCATTTATCGATGTGCGGCGGACAGGATCCACTACAGCGGATCATGTCAACACGCACATTAATAAATGGGACCCTAAAACTTTACACTTATTTTGTCAATATTTAAACAGCTAATGAATCTTTAAAAAAAAAATGCATCTACATGTTATGCTCAGACTAATCTTTTCTTTGAATGCATCATTCTATCTAGCATTTATTTAGTGTTTAATGTCCCTTTAAGGATGTGTTATTATTGAGACATCACAGAACAATGTTGCAATCTCTGTAGTCTCTTTATTAGTGAACTTTCTATTTTGTTGACTTTTACAGAATGTTCATTTTCTTCAGAGAGCCCCTAACGTTCTAGGTTACTTTACAGTAAAAAAGATTATGCTGTGCAGCTCAATAGCTCACTGTCATCTAGGGATTTCAGAGTATTGCTATTTTCTTTCCAATATTACTCTGTGTTCTCAGTGAGCAGTTTTACCATTTGCCATTGTCAATTTCAATCACATCTGAATTACTGCAAGGCGTTGCTGCTGTTGTGATAAGTATGAAATTTATCTTTATTTTAACTTTATTTCTAGTTTTATTTAAACACAACAGCAACACATAGATTCCCTGTCCTGTCATGTCTGTGGTGAAGGTTTTGCTTTGCTCCCACGCAAAATGTTTTATAGTTGATGATTTCTTACAAATTATCATTATATTTAACACATTTCCATTTTCCAACTTACTAGTTCTGATTGTGATAACACATTTTGGGTGATGAAAGTTATACTTATTTATAAGTCACTTAAATGAGTGCTTTTCAAATACTGTAATATTTTTTTTGCATGAAAAATAATGAATCAAAGCTGCAGTGTAAAATAAATATATCTGATATTTCATGTCTATGATTGTAACCTTTACTGACAGCTAAATTTAGGAACACTATTGCTCTGAGACTCTATAATAATAATAATAATAATAATAATAATCTTATAAGGAAGAAGGAAAGTTAATAGACATAGAAATATTTTTACTTTCTTTGTATGTGTCAATGTTTTTGATTTACCAAATTCACAAAATGTCAAATCAGCACCAAGGACAGCTCTCTTACACACCAGCAACTCTACAGCTTCACAGTTTGCTAAGGGGTCTGAGAATGTCCAAATAAACACATATTGCTTCCGTATTATGAGAAAAATCAATACATGAATAAGAAGCTGCACATGCAGTGAAATGTGTAGTTTCAAGTCCTGTTGTGCTCAGTATAGATACAGGTAAACAACTGCATTGCTCAGATTTTGCCAATTCATTATGAAAAATAAAAAATAAATAAAATATTTTTTTTTGTCATAAGAACCAAATATATTAGGCACTGTCTTTTATGTGTATTTTTTAGTATAGTAGTTGAGACAAAGCCATTTTTTTTATTAATAATATATTTATTTATTTTTTGCTGTAGCTTAGTTTAAATTTATATTTTTGTAATACTTCCTACAGTTTTATTTCAATTGATATATAAGAAGAGTGCATAGTAAAAATATTAAAGGGGCAATAAATGTAAAAAAAAAAACAATATTACATAATTCTGCACATATTGCAGAATTATACAACATTATCATAGCGACTTCTTTAAAAATCAAAGGATTTTTAGAGATTTTACCCCTCAAAGTTGCACTCCCCTGGTCTCCTCTTGAGACTCTTCTGATCATTTCGTCTTTTTGAAAAGCAATTTGCAGGCGTGCTCTCTAATCACAGTGCGCCCCGATCGCGCTATTGAACTAAATGTAGCTCGCTCCCGCTACCATACCAGAGTGGGAGCGAGCTACATTCAGTTTAATTGCGCAATTGGGCGCTCTGTGATTAGAAAGCACGCCCTCAATGCGCTTTTCGAAAAGAAGACATGATCAGAAAAGCCTGGAGAAGAAACAAGGTAAGTGCAACTTTGAGAGGTAAAATCTCTAAAATCTTTAGATTTTTAAAGCTGTCGCTAACATAATATTACATAATTCTGCAGTGTGTGCAGAATAATGTAACATTATTTTTTACATTTACTGTCCCTTTAATGTCTTTTTTATGCTCTGCTGAAACATAGTTATATGTTATTTTTTATTTACTAACACTTCAATAAGTATCAACACAATATTTTTATTTAAAACTATTTATTCATTTTGCATGATTGACATGGTATAGCTTTTCTTATCCATATAACTGTGGATAATGGCACGTGTTCATCATCCACTCTATGCCTTAACTGTGGATGACAACCATGTGTTGTTAGCTGGTGGTGCTTTTTGTACTGATTGTCCCGCCGGCATTATAACAGATAGCTCAGCATGCTAATGCACTCACTGTGGCTGAGCTCTGTAGTAACCCGAGGATTGCAGGTTCGATCCCCGGCTAAGCCTACTCAGCCTTTCATCCTTCTGAGGTTGGTAAAATGAGCAGTACCTTGAGACCCTTACGGGTGATTAGCCGTGCTTTACAAGTACCCAATACATGCATACAAGATTGCTGAGGGTTCTTCATCGCCTAGGCAATGCCCAGCTGGATGGATGGTAAGTATTCAAACCCCTTGATCTCAGCTCCCTTAAAGCCCTAGAAACCCCCAATAGACATTGTTTGAAATTACCTGCCGTTTCATATGATGGTAACATGGAGGCATATAGTTTAAACACATTTTAAAAGAAAATAAAAGTAAAAAATACACACTTTTTAATTAAGGAGGTTTCAAGGTACATATAACAGCCAATCAAATAGGCCTAGACACTCCCAGAACCCCTTGCTTTAAAAAACAAAGGTCCCTTTTTTAAAATAAAGCCCCTATATAGGTTTTTAATAACTTACGGCTAGATTTAGAGTTTTGTCGGTAACGACCCGCGTAGCTAACGCTGGCTTTTTTCTGGCCGCACCTTTAAAATAACTCTGGTATTGAGAGTCCACAGAATGGCTGCGTTAGGCTCCAAAAAGGGAGCGTACAGGCATATTTAACGCCACTGCAACTCTCGATACCAGTGTTGCTTACGGAAGCGGCCAGCTTCAAAAACGTGCTTGTGCACGATTCCCCCATAGAAAACAATGGGGCTGTTTGAGCTGAAAAAAAACCTAACACCTGCAAAAAAGCCGCGTTCATCTCCTAACGCAGCCCCATTGTTTGCTGTGGGGAAACACTTCCTACGTCTGCACCTAACACCCTAACATGAACCCCGAGTCTAAACACCCCTAACCTTACACTTATTAACCCCTAATCTGCTGCCCCCGCTATCGCTGACCCCTGCATATTATTATTAACCCCTAATCTGCCGCTCCGTAAACAGCCGCTACTTACATTATCCCTATGTACCCCTAATCTGCTGCCCTAACATCGCCGACCCCTATATTATATTTATTAACCCCTAATCTGCCCCCCACAACGTCGCCTCCACCTGCCTACACTTATTAACCCCTAATCTGCCGAGCGGACCGCACCGCTATTATAATAAAGTTATTAACCCCTAATCCGCCTCACTAACCCTATAATAAATAGTATTAACCCCTAATCTGCCCTCCCTAACATCGCCGACACCTAACTTCAATTATTAACCCCTAATCTGCCGACTGGAGCTCACCACTATTCTAATAAATGTATTAACCCCTAAAGCTAAGTCTAACCCTAACACTAACACCCCCCCTAAGTTAAATATAATTTAAATCTAACGAAATTAATTAACTCTTATTAAATAAATTATTCCTATTTAAAGCTAAATACTTACCTGTAAAATAAATCCTAATATAGCTACAATATAAATTATAATTATATTATAGCTATTTTAGGATTAACATTTATTTTACAGGTAACTTTGTATTTATTTTAACCAGGTACAATAGCTATTAAATAGTTAAGAACTATTTAATAGCTAAAATAGTTAAAATAATTACAAAATTACCTGTAAAATAAATCCTAACCTAAGTTACAATTAAACCTAACACTACACTATCAATAAATTAATTAAATAAAATACCTACAATTACATACAATTAAATACAATATTTACAAATAAATACAATGAAATAAACTAACTAAAGTACAAAAAATAAAAAAGAACTAAGTTACAAAAAATAAAAAAATATTTACAAACAGAAAAATATTACAACTATTTTAAACTAATTACACCTACTCTAAGCCCCCTAATAAAATAACAAAGACCCCCAAAATAAAAAAAAATGCCCTACCCTATTCTAAATTACTAAAGTTCAAAGCTCTTTTACCTTACCAGCCCTGAACAGGGCCCTTTGCGGGGCATGCCCCAAAGAATTCAGCTCTTTTGCCAGTAAAAAAAAACATACAATACCCCCCCCCAACATTACAACCCACCACCCACATACCCCAAATCTAACCCAAATCCCCCTTAAATAAACCTAACACTAAGCCCCTGAAGATCTTCCTACCTTGTCTTCACCATGCCAGGTATCACTGATCGTTCCAGGCTCCGAAATCTTCATCTAAGCCCAAGCGGGGGCTAGACATCCATCATCCGACAGCTGAAGAAGTCCAGAAGAGGCTCCAAAGTCTTCATCCTATCCGGGAAGAAGAGTAGATCTGGACCGGCAACCATCTTCTTCCAAGCGGCATCTTCTATCTTCATCCGATGAGGACCGGCTCCATCTTGAAGACCTCCACCACGTACCCATCTTCTTCCGACGACGACTTTCCGATGAATGACGGTTCCTTTAAGGGACGTCATCCAAGATGGCGTCCCTCGAATTCCGATTGGCTGATAGGATTCTATCAGCCAATCGGAATTAAGGTAGGAAAATTACGATTGGCTGATGGAATCAGCAAATCAGAATCAAGTTCAATCCGATTGGCTGATTCAATCAGCCAATCAGATTGAGCTCGCATTCTATTGGCTGTTCCGATCAGCCAATAGAATGCAAGCTGAATCTGATTGGCTGATCGGATCAGCCAATCGGATTGAACTTGATTCTGATTGGCTGATTCCATCAGCCAATCAGAATTTTCCTACCTTAATTCCGATTGGCTGATAGAATCCTCTTCTGAACTTCTTCAGCCGTCGGATGATGGATGTCTAGCCCCCGCTTGGGCTTAGATGAAGATTTCGGAGCCTGAAACGATCGGTGATACCTGGCATGGTGAAGACAAGGTAGGAAGATCTTCAGGGGCTTAGTGTTAGGTTTATTTAAGGGAGGTTTGGGTTAGATTAGGGGTATGTGGGTGGTGGGCTGTAATGTTGGGGGGGGGTATTGTATGTTTTTTTTTACAGGCAAAAGAGCTGAATTCTTTGGGGCATGCCCTGCAAAGGGCCCTGTTCAGGGCTGGTAAGGTAAAAGAGCTTTGAACTTTAGTAATTTAGAATAGGGTAGGGCGTTTTTTTATTTTGGGGGTCTTTGTTATTTTATTAGGGGGCTTAGAGTAGGTGTAATTAGTTTAAAATTGTTGTAATATTTTTCTAATGTTTGTAAATATTTTTTTATTTTTTGTAACTTAGTTCTTTTTTATTTTTTGTACTTTAGTTAGTTTATTTCATTGTATTTATTTGTAGATATTGTATTTAAATAATTTATTGATAGTGTAGTGTTAGTTCTAATTGTAGGTAATTGTAGGTATTTTATTTAATTAATTTATTGATAGTGTAGCGTTAAGTTTAATTGTAACTTAGGTTAGGATTTATTTTACAGGTAATTTTGTAATTATTTTAACTATTTTAGCTATTAAATAGTTATTAACTATTTAATAGCTATTGTACCTGGTTAAAATAAATACAAAGTTACCTGTAAAATAAATATTAATCCTAAAATAGCTATAATATAATTATAATTTATATTGTAGCTATATTAGGATTTATTTTACAGGTAAGTATTTAGCTTTAAATAGGAATAATTTATTTAATAAGAGTTAATTTATTTCGTTAGATTTAAATTATATTTAACTTAGGGGGGTGTTAGTGTTAGGGTTAGACTTAGCTTTAGGGGTTAATCCATTTATTAGAATAGCGGCAAGATTCGGTCGGCAGATTAGGGGTTAATAATTGAAGTTAGGTGTCGGCGATGTTAGGGAGGGCAGATTAGGGGTTAATACTATTTATTATAGGGTTATTGAGGCGGGAGTGAGGCGGATTAGGGGTTAATAAGTGTAGGCAGGTGGAGGCGACGTTGAGGGGGGCAGATTAGGGGTTAATAAATATAATATAGTGGTCGGCGGTGTTAGGGGCAGCAGATTAGGGGTACATAAGTATAACGTAGGTGGCGGTCGGCAGATTAGGGGTTAATTATTGTAGGTAGCTGGCGGCGACGTTGTGGGGGGCAGGTTAGGGGTTAATAAATATAATATAGGGGTCGGCGGTGTTAGGGGCAGCAGATTAGGGGTACATAAGTATAACGTAGGTGGCGGTTGGCAGATTAGGGGTTAAAAATATTTAATAGAGTGGCGGCGATGTGGGGGGACCTCGGTTTAGGGGTACATAGGTAGTTTATGGCTGTTAGTGTACTTTAGAGCACAGTAGTTAAGAGCTTTATGAACCGGCGTTAGCCCAGACAGCTCTTAACTACTGACTTTTTTCTGCGGCTGGAGTTTTGTCGTTAGATTTCTAACGCTCACTTCAGACACGACTCTAAATACCGGAGTTAGGAAGATCCCATTGAAAAGATAGGATACGCAATTGACGTAAGGGGATCTGTGGTATGGAAAAGTCGCGGCTGAAAAGTGAGCGTTAGACCCTTTCTTGACTGACTCCAAATACCGGCGGTAGCCTAAAACCAGCGTTAGGAGCCTCTAACGCTGGTTTTCACGGCTACCGCCAAACTCCAAATTTAGGCCTTAATGATTACTGTTATGATATTGATCACCTGGCGTTAATAGATATGCTATTATTTAAGTAGAGGCTAATGGGGCCCGTACGTGTACATCAAAGTTATAGATCTATAACAAAGTCCCCATTTTATAAATGTTATTTACTCCCCCCCCCCCAGGAATTAAAAAAACACACGCACATTAATACTTACAGCCTTGTTTATTAAAATGTTAACAAAAATATACACTTTTTTTTACTTTTAGTTATGCATTTCTCACATCATTATGATGTATACATAAAATAATGGTATAGTTTACCATTTAGGTGGCCCAGTACTCCTTCCACTCCAGTGTAATCACCGCCTGGGTGCTATCCTCATAGAGATTAAGTAGAACTGTACTGATGAAGGAGGGCGCTTACAGGACTTTTATTGAATCAAATAATGGTGCAATTTTATTTCCAAATGCGTTACAACATTAAATAGAATGTCGATGTTTCAACCCCAATATGGGCTTTCTTCAAGACAAATATGATCTCTTACTGAATCTGGTAAAGAGTGTATGATGTATATAATGTGTTGGGTTTTCACTAAAAATGACCTACAGAAAGTGTTAAATATGAGTAGCATCTAGAAACTTCAAAACAGCTCAGCACATGGGTAGAAATGTCTCAGCAGTTAAGGGGTTGGATTTGTTAATTTTGTTAAGCTATCATCACAATTTGCTTTCTAAAGGAGCTACAAAATGCTGTTTTGCATCAGCATTTTAATTCTGGTAGCATCTCTGATACTATTTAATTGCTCACTGAAGCTAAGCTAATGTTACTTAACCTTTTGTTATGCAAGATATCTCCGTCTCAATCTTTGAAAAATAAAATTTAAAGTAGAATAAAATATTTTTCATGATGTTTTATTATAGTCTTTAAAATATGGAATAAATAAAGTTTATGGGCCAGAATACTAGTGGAGGAAAAATTAATGCTTCCACTTGAGCGTTAATTGCGCTAGAAGTAGAATTTCTGCGTTAGTCGGGTTGCGCTCATATTCCGAGTTAAAAATAAACTGTTTTCTCTCGTGCGGTAACCCGACTAGCGCACAAAACCAAAGTTAGAATATCATGTGCTCGTTCACGTATTCCCCCCAAAAAAACCTGATCGCATATTCTCATGTTTGCTAACCCTAAAAAAAAAAAAATATTTCACATTTCAGTGTTCTGCACATAGAAGAATATATTCTATTTATTCATAAATAGATATGTCTACATATATGTGATTTGTATTTGGTACTATATATATATATATATATATATATATATATATATATATATATATATATATATACTAGTCCTAAAGCCTGTGTACCCGGGCCATTTTTGCAGTAAAGCGGTCCCACCCCTTGCTCTCTCTCTCTCTATCCCCCCTCTCTTTTGCTCTCTCCCCCCCTCTCTTTTGTGCTCTCTCCCCCCTCTTTTGTGCTCTCTCCCCCTCTCTATTGTGCTCTCTCCCCCTCTTTTGCTGTCTCTCTCCATCTCTTTTGCTGTCTCTCTCCCCCTTTTTTGCTGTCTCTCTCCCTCTTTTGCTCTCTCTCTTCCCCCCTCTCGTTGGCTCTCTCTCCTCTCGTTTGCTCTCTCTCCTCTTGTTTGCTCTCTCTCTCCTCTCTTTTGCTGTCTCCCTCCCTCTCTTTTGCTCTCTCCCCCTCTCTGTTGCGCTCTCTCCCCCTCTCTTTTGTGCACTCTCCCCCTCTCTTTTGCGCTCTCTCCCCCTCTCTTTTGCGCTCTTTCCCCCTCTATTTGCGCTCTCTCCCCCTCTATTTTGCACTCTCTCCCCCTCTCTTTTGCGCTCTCTCCCTCTCTCTTTTGCGCTCTCTCCCCTCTTTTGTGCCCTCTCCCCCTCTCTTTTGTGCTCTCTCCCCCCTCTCTTTGGTGCTCTCTCCCCCTCTCTTCCCCCTCTCTTCTGCGCTCTCTCCTCCTCTCATTTGCGCTCTCTCCCCCTCTCTTTTGTGCGCTATCCCCCCTCTTTTGTGCGCTCTCCCCCTTCTCTTTTGTGCTCTCTCCCCCTTCTCTTTTGTGCTCTCTCCCCCCTCTCTTTTGTGCTCTCTCCCCCCTCTCTTTTGTGCTCTCTACCCCTCTCTTTTGTGCTCTCTCCCCCTCTCTTTTGTGCTCTCTCCCCCTCTCTTTTGTGTTCTCTCCCCCCTCTCTTTTGTGCTCTTTCCCCCCTCTCTTTTGTGCTCTCTCCCCCCTCTCTTTTGTGCTCTCTCCCCCCTCTCTTTTGTGCTCTCTCCCCCTCTCTTTTGTGCTCTCTCCCCCTCTCTTTTGTGCTCTCTCCCCCTCTCTTTTGTGCTCTCTCTCCCCCCTCTCTTTTGTGCTCTTTCCCCCTCTCTTTTGTGCTCTTTCCCCGCTCTCTTTTGTGCTCTTTCCCCCTCTCTTTTGTGCTCTCTCCCCCTCTCTTTTGTGCTCTCTCCCCCTCTCTTTTGTGCTCTCTCCCCCTCTCTTTTGTGCTCTCTCCCCCTCTCTTTTGCGCTCTCTCCCCCTCTCTTTTGCACTCTCTCCCCCTCTCTTTTGCTCTCTCCCCCCTTTCTTTTGTGCTCTCTCCCCCCTCTCTTTTGTGCTCTCTCTCCCCTCTCTATTGTGCTCTCTCCCCCCCTCTCTTTTGTGCTCTCTCCCCCCTCTCTTTTGTGCTCTCTCCCCCCTCTCTTCCCCCTCTCTTCTGCGCTCTCTCCTCCTCTCATTTGCGCTCTCTCCCCCTCTCTTTTGCGCTCTCTCCCCCTCTCTTTTGTGCTCTCTCCCCCCTCTCTTTTGCGTTCTGTCCCCCCCTCTCTTTTGTGCTCTCTCCCCCTTCTCTTTTGTGCTCTCTCCCCCTTCTCTTTTGTGCTCTCTCCCCCCTCTCTTTTGCTATCACTCTCCCTCTCGCTGTCTCTCTCCCTCTCTTTATCCCCCCTCTTCTGCTCTCTCTATCCCCCCTCTTTAGAGCTCTCTGTCTCGGCAGTCAGCCCCGGCATCTGGCCCCGCCCGTGTCATGCCTGGCCCCACCCGCTTCACGCCCTGCCCCGCCCATGTCATGCCTGGGCCCCACCTGTGTCACAACCGCCCGGCCACGCTCACATCGCACCTGCCAGGACGCGCCCACTCCACCACACGCTGACGCCAGATGCCAGGTCAGTTGAAAGACAAGGTGTGTTTGTCCTCGTGCGCAGTCTCTACTGCGCATGACAGCTTTTGACAAACACACTTGACCTTTTATTATGTAGGATATATATATATATATATATATATATATATATATATATATGATTATGATTATATATAAGTGTATATATATATATATATTTATTATTTGCTATGTGCAAAACATTGGAATGTGAAATATTTACAGTAGAAACATAGTTAAAACCTCTATTAAATATGAATATAGCATAAATATGCTTTTACATGTTTTCCTCTACTTAACGGCTAGAGCTCCAATGCACTTCTTTCTATGTCTATATATGTATACATTAGACGTATATGTATGTATGTCTATATATGTATACATTAGACGTATATGTATGTATGTCTATATATGTATACATTAGACGTATATGTATGTATGTCTATATATGTATACATTAGACGTATATGTATGTATGTCTATGTTAAAGCCATTTGGCTGCCTTTTTTCTGATACTTGAGATCTCATATTTTTAAGCCTTTATACCTTTTGAGTACATTTTTTTTTTAATAATTTGTATTAGTGGTATTATGAGTGTAACTATACTTTGTAATGTATTTTTTTTTTTTTTAAATAAATGTTTTTATTGAGTTTTCCAATTTCTTGTGTACAAAACAAAATATCTGAATATACAAATACAAACATCATATAATCAACATAAACATATGTATATTTATGAAGCAACCAGTTCGCCCTAAAATGGCAAAATATTGTATTTAATTACCGATCTCTTATAGATGGAATCTCTGCAAGTTCTATTATCCTACAGAAAAGAGCAAGACCTTATTTATTATCATATTAATGACCTTATTGCAAGATTAAGTAACATTAGTGGGATCTATCTCCCACAAGAATATGACCTCTAGTATGAAATCTTTTTTCCCTGAGTAAGTATAATGCATTTTTTCTAATTTTAGGACCATGGTAACTTCTTTAATCCATTGTGTTAAGGTTGGGGTTTCTTGTTTCTTCCATAGCCTAGGGATTAGTCTTTTCGCACAGCTCAACATACAAGACAAGAGTTTTCTTCTATATGCACAGCCTAGGTTGGGTAATTGGTTTAGTAGAACTATAGTGGAGTTTAGTGTGAGATCGAGTTGTAATTTATTTTTTATATATGCAGTGATCTGGTCCCAGAACGGTTTCAGTTTGGGGCATGACCACCACACATGTGTCATGTTCCCTATTTCTCTGCATTGTCTCCAGCATAGAGGGGACGATGATGGAAAAATCTTGTTTAATCTATGTGGAGTGAGATACCACCTGGAAAGAATCTTATAGTTAAGTTCTACTAAAGTGGTTGAAATGGAGGATTTCCTAGTAGAGGTAAATGTGTGAGCCCATTGCGTTTCAGTGAATTCTAATTGCATCTCCCTTTCCCATTGCTTTATGTAGGACGGTGTTGTTTTGGGAAACCTTTTACACAATATAGCATAGATCAAAGAGACATGTGATCTTAGTATACACGTAGTTGTACACAGTTTTTCAAATGGCGTAAAGGGTCTTAGGAGTTCGTCTTTTTGTGTGTCTGTCATGACTGCATGTCGAGCTTGTAGATATAAATACCATTTGTCAAAGGGGGCCCCTATTTCCTCTTTTAATTCTTGTTGATCCCTGAACAAGCCCTCCCGTGTAAGTGTGTGTATTGGGACATTTGCGTATGTAGGGGTAGAGTGCGTCAGGCCCTCTAGCTTATCTGGGAAGAAGTAAGGATTTTGAAATAGGGGGGATAAGGGAGAGACTGTAGTCGATAGGTTATTCTGTACTTTAAGTGTTTTGTCCCAGACATCTAATGTGGCTTTTATTAAGATGTTAGTCCCTACCTGATTTGGCCTGTGTTTTTTCAATAGCCAGGGTAAGTTGGATAGATTTAGTATTCCTGTTAATTGAGATTCCATCTAAACCCATGGTTTTGATGGACTGTTGTGGCACCAAGCTACGATTCGTGCTAGTAGGGATGCTGTATAATAGTTTCTAAGAATTGGGACACTCAATCCCCCATCTTCTTTAGCCAGATACAGGGTTTTCCTTGCCACTCTTGGTCTACTATGTGACCATATAAACAACTCTAGTAATTTTTGATGAGAATTAAAGAAGTGTTGGGGTAGATTAATGGGCAGCGTTTGAAACAAATAAAGGTATTTCGGTATGATAGACATTTTAATCGCATTTATACGGCCTATTCATGACAGGTGTCCCTGTTTGTGCCATGTGTTTAACAATTGACTTATTTCTAAGTATAGAGGTACAAAATTCTTTTTATATATCTCTAATGGCTTGTTTGGGATTATTGTCCCTAAGTATTTAACTGAGTGGGCTACATCAAATTGTGTATGTGTAGTCATATACTGGATAGATGGCCGGTTTAGGTTGATGGGCATCAACATAGATTTATCCAAGTTAATTGAGAAATTTGAGACCTGTTTATATTCCTGGAAAGTTTGTAGTAGATGAGGTATTGAGGATTTAGGTTCTGTCAGTGTGAATATTATGTCGTCTGCGAAGAGTAAACATTTCTGGGTCTGTTGGCCATATGTAAAGCCTTTGATTTCAGGGTGAGTCCTGACCATGGTCGCAAGAATTTCTACTGTTAAAATGAATAGTAGGGGCGAGAGGGGGCATCCCTGCCTTGTACCATTCCTGATTGGAAAGGTATGTGACTGGGTGCTATTGACTATTACTTTAGCAGAGGGGGTTGAGTAGAGGGCTTTGATCCTATCTATGTAACTGCAGGGAAAGTTAAATTTCGTCAATGTCGCCCACATGAAGTCCCAGTCGACCCTGTCAAATGCCTTCTCGGCGTCCGTGGAAAGGAAAGTCATTGGGGTATTGTTGTCCGTCGCGTATTGTAAGGTATGTAGTATTCTGGTGGTGTTGTCTTTTGCTTCTCGTCCTTGCACAAATCCAACTTGATCAGTATGGACAATTTGGGGTAATATATTATTTAGTCTGGTGGCTAGGAGTTTTGCATATATTTTCATGTCTATATTGATTAGGGAGATTGGTCGATAGTTTTGGACTTTGTCGTCTGCTTTTCCTGGTTTTGAGATTACTGTAATGGATGCTTCTAATAGAGGTTGAGAGAATTTTGAGCCCTTATCTATATCTTGGTATAGTGTTAAGAGATGTTTACTTAATTGGAAATTGTATAGTTGATAAAACTTAGACGTAAGGCCGTCTGGGCCTGGTGCTTTACCTATTGGCAATTGTTTAATTGTATTCAGGACCTCTTGTAGAGTAATAGGGGAGGCTATTTTTTCCCTATCTGTCTCGGTCAACGTTGGAACCTGGACTCTGGATAGATATTGTTGTATTAGTTCTAGTTTATTAGAGGTGTTGTGTGTATTTAGGTTATATAGAGATCGATAATAGTCTGCAAAACAGTCGGCTATACTTTCATTTTGGTTTTGAGGAATGCCATCTTGACCTCTGATCATACGAATATGGGTCCGTAATTTTTTCTTTTTTAACGATCTAGCTAACATTTTCCCAGCTTTACTGTTCTCTATGAAGAATTTAGCTTTAGTGGTCAATGCTCTCATGTGTGCATTGTGAATTAAGTGCTCGTTTAGCGCTTTTCTGGCTACGTTTAAAACCGTCAAGTGCTGGGGTGATTTTGGGTCTGATTTATGGGATGTTTCTGCTTTTTTTAAGTCGGCTATAAGAGAGAGATATGCTGCGGACCTCTGTTTACGTAGTCTGTGTGTATGTTGGATTATTTCTCCCCTAATGGTGCATTTAAATGCCTCCCAATTGTTGGTTGTCAATGTAAGCAGTGGGTCATTATGTAGGAAGAATTCCTCTGTGCGTTTGCCAATTGTCTCTACTACCATAGGATCAGTGAATATATTATCGTTAAGTCTCCAGTTATTTTGAGGTTTGGGTTTAGAGGCCCATGTAAATGACGTGATAACCATACTGTGATCGGACCATGCGTTATGTGAGATCTTTGAGTATTTGAGATTAGTCAGCATATTTTGGGAACATAGAATATAGTCTATCCTAGAGTAACTGCGTTGGGGACTGGAGAAGAATGTGAAGTCTTTGGTCTCTGGGTGGACCAGTCTCCAGGTATCGAATAATGTGAGGATTTGGAGTGTCTTATAGTTAGTTTTGATGTGTCTAATGGAGATGTAGGATTTCCCTGAAGATGTGTCAAGGGGGGGACAGATTGGGAAGTTCAAATCCCCACCTAGCAGAATTGTTCCCTTTGCAATGTCTAGGAGAGATCTCGTGACTAGTCTAAAAAATGGGGGTGTGGGTTTGTTGGGTGCATAAATATTCGCAATGGTGATAGGCTTATTGTACAATAATCCTACCAGAATCAGGATCCTACCTTCTTTGTCTCTGAAGCTATCTAACAATTCAAAGGGAATTCCTTGTCTAATGGATATTAGACATGTGCACGGCTAAAAAATTCGGTTCGTTTTCGGTTCGGATCGATTCGGACTTTTCGAATTTCGTTTCGGATTGAATCGGATTCGGCAAAATTTGAATAAATTCGTTTTGGATTTATTTGGATCCGAATAAATTCGTTTCGGATTTATTCAGATTCGGCTGAATTCGGTTCTATTCCGTTCCGAAATTCGGTATGTTTTTAGTACACTAACACCCATTTAGTACACTAAGTCACTAACACCCATAAACTACCTATGAACCACTAAACCGAGGCCCCCCCACATCGCAAACCCTATAATAACATTATTTAACCCCTAATCTGCCGATCGGATATCGCCGCAACCTACATTATAGCTATTAACCCCTAATCTGCTGTCCCTAACACCGCCGACCCCTACATTATAGTTATTAACCCCTAATCTGCCCCCCCCCCCAATGTCGCCGCAATCTAACTACAAGTATTAACCCCTAATCTGCCTCCCCCAACGTCGCCGCAATCTAACTACAAGTATTAACCCCTAATCTGCCGACCCGATATCGCCGCCGCCTACATTATAGCTATTAACCCCTAATCTGCTGTCCCTAACACCGCCGACCCCTACATTATAGTTATTAACCCCTAATCTGCCCCCCCCCCCAATGTCGCCGCAATCTAACTACAAGTATTAACCCCTAATCTGCCGACCCGATATCGCCGCCGCCTACATTATAGCTATTAACCCCTAATCTGCTGTCCCTAACACCGCCGACCCCTACATTATAGTTATTAACCCCTAATCTGCCTCCCCCAACGTCGCCGCAATCTAACTACAAGTATTAACCCCTAATCTGCCGACCCGATATCGCCGCCGCCTACATTATAGCTATTAACCCCTAATCTGCTGTCCCTAACACCGCCGACCCCTACATTATAGTTATTAACCCCTAATCTGCCTCCCCCCAACGTCGCCACAATCTAACTACAAGTATTAACCCCTAATCTGCCGACCGCAAATCTCCGCCACTATAATAAATGTATTAACCCCTAAACCGCCGCACTCCCGCCTCGAAAACACTATAATACATTTTATTAACCCCTAATCTGCCCTCCCTAACATCGCCGCCACCTACCTACAATTATTAACCCCTAATCTCCCGCCCCCAACGTCGCCGCTACTATAATAAGGTTATTAACCCCTAAACCTAAGTCTAACCCTAACACTAACACCCCCTAACTTAAATATAATTTAAATAAAACGAAATAAGTTTACTATAGTTAAATAAATGAATCCTATTTAAAACTAAAGACTTACCTGTAAAATAAACCCTAAGATAGCTGCAATATAACTAATAGTTACATTGTAGCTATTTTAGGATTTATTTTTATTTTACAGGCAACTTTGTATTTATTTTAACTAGGTACAATAGCTATTAAATAGTTAATAACTATTTAATAACTACCTAGCTAAAATAAATACAAATTTACCTGTAAAATAAATCCTAACCTAAGTTACAATTACACCTAACACTACACTATCATTAAATTAACTAAATAAATGAATCATATTTAAAACAAAATACTTACCTGTAAAATAAACCCTAATATAGCTGCAATATAACTAAAAGTTACATTGTAGCTATTTTAGCATTTATATTTATTTTACAGGCAACTTTGTATTTATTTTAACTAGGTACAAAAGCTATTAAATAGTTATTGACTAATTAATAGCTACCTAGTTAAAATAATTACAAAATTACCTGTAAAATAAATCCTAACCTAAGTTACAATTAAACCTAACACTACACTGTCATTAAATAAATTAACTACAAGTACCTACAATTATCTACAATTAAATAAACTAAAGTACAAAACCCCCCCACTAAATTACAAAAAAAAACAAACACTAAATTACAAAAAATAAAAAAATATTACAAGAATTTTAAACTAATTACACCTAATCTAAGCCCCCTAATAAAATAACAAAGCCCCCCAAAATAAAAAAAATGCCCTACCCTATACTAAATTACCTAAAGTTAACAGCTCTATTACCTTACCAGCCCTGAACAGGGCCCTTTGCGGGGCATGCCCCAAAGAAAACAGCTCTTTTGCCTGTAAAAAAAAACACAATACCCCCCCCCACATTACAACCCACCACCCACATACCCCTACTCTAACCCAAACCCCCCTTAAATAAACCTAACACTACCCCCCTGAAGATCTCCCTACCTTGAGTCGTGTTCACCCAGCCGGGCCGAAGTCTTCATCCGATGGGGCAGAAGAGGACATCCAGACCGGCAGAAGTCTTCATCCAAGCGGGGCAAGAAGAGGTCTTCCATCCATCATACAAGTACCAAAATACAAACAAACACTAAATTAGCAAAAATAATAAAATATTACAATAATTTTAAACTAATTACACCTAATCTAAGCCCCCTACTAGCTATTAATATAGCTTCAATATAACTAATAGTTACATTGTAGCTATTTTAGGATTTATATTTATTTTACAGGCAACTTTGTATTTATTTTAACTAGGTACAATAGCTATTAAATAGTTAATAACTATTTAATAACTACCTAGCTAAAATAAATACAAATTTACCTGTAAAATAAATCATAACCTAAGTTACAATTACACCTAACACTACACTATCATTAAATTAACTAAATAAATGAATCCTATATAAAACTAAAGACTTACCTGTAAAATAAACCCTAATATAGCTGCAATATAACTAATAGTTACATTGTAGCTATTTTAGCATTTATATTTATTGTACAGGCAACTTTGTATTTATTTTAACTAGGTTCAATAGCTATTAAATAGATATTGACTATTTAATAGCTACCTAGTTAAAATAATTACAAAATTACCTGTAAAATAAATCCTAACCTAAGTTACAATTAAACCTAACACTACACTATCATTAAATAAATTAACTACAAGTACCTACAATTAAATACAATTAAAAAAACTAAACTAAAGTACAAAAACCCCCCACTAAATTACAAAAAATAAAAAAATATTACAAGAATTTTAAACTAATTACACCTAATCTAAGCCCCCTAATAAAATAACAAAGCCCCCCAAAATAAAAAAAAATGCCCTACCCTATACTAAATTACAAAAGTTAACAGCTCTATTACCTTACCAGCCCTGAACAGGGCCTTTTGCGGGGCATGCCCCAAAGAAAACAGCTCTTTTGCCTGTAAAAAAAAACACAATACCCCCCCCCCACATTACAACCCACCACCCACATACCCCTACTCTAACCCAAACCCCCCTTAAATAAACCTAACACTACCCCCTGAAGATCTCCCTACCTTGAGTCGTGTTCACCCAGCCGGGCCGAAGTCTTCATCCGATGGGGCAGAAGAGGACATCCAGACCGGCAGAAGTCTTCATCCAAGCGGGGCAAGAAGAGGTCTTCCATCCATCAGAAAAGTACAAAAAAACAAACAAACACTAAATTAGCAAGAATAATAAAATATTACAATAATTTTAAACTAATTACACCTAATCTAAGCCCCCTACTAGCTATTAATATAGCTTCAATATAACTAATAGTTACATTGTAGCTATTTTAGGATTTATATTTATTTTACAGGCAACTTTGTATTTATTTTAACTAGGTACAATAGCTATTAAATAGTTAATAACTACCTAGCTAAAATAAATACAAATTTACCTGTAAAATAAACCCTAACCTAAGTTACAATTACACCTAACACTACACTGTCATTAAATTAACTAAATAAATTAATCCTATATAAAACTAAATACTTACCTGTAAAATAAACCCTAATATAGCTACAATATAACTAATAGTTACATTGTAGCTATTTTAGCATTTATATTTATTTTACAGGCAACTTTGTATTTATTTTAACTAGGTACAATAGCTATTAAATAGTTATTGACTAATTAATAGCTACCTAGTTAAAATAATTACAAAATTACCTGTAAAATAAATCCTTACCTAAGTTACTATTAAACCTAACACTACACTATCATTAAATAAATTAACTACAAGTACCTACAATACGATCCAATCAGCCAATCAGATTGAGCTCGCATTCTATTGGCTGATCGGAACAGCCAATAGAATGCGAGGTCAATCTGATTGGCTGATTCCATCAGCCAATCGGATTGAACTTGAATCTGATTGGCTGATTAAATCAGCCAATCAGATTTTTCCTACCTTAATTCCGATTGGCTGATAGAATCCTATCAGCCAATCGGAATTCAAGGGACGCCATCTTGGATGACGTCACTTAAAGGTACAGTCACCTAGTCGTCGGATCAAGAAAGAAGAGGATGCTCTGCGTGGGATGTCTTCAGGATGCTGCCGCTCCGCTCCGGATGGATGAACAGAGAAGATGCCGCCTGGATCAAGACTTCTGATGGATGGAAGACCTCTTCTTGCCCCGCTTGGATGAAGACTTCTGCCGGTCTGGATGTCCTCTTCTGCCCGATCGGATGAAGACTTCGGCCCGCTGGGTGAAGACACGGTAGAGAGATCTTCAGGGGGGTAGTGTTAGGTTTATTTAAGGGGGGTTTGGGTTAGAGTAGGGGTATGTGGGTGGTGGGTTGTAATGTGGGGGGGGGTATTGTGTTTTTTTTTACAGGCAAAAGAGCTGTTTTCTTTGGGGCATGCCCCCGCAAAAGGCCCTTTTAAGGGCTGGTAAGGTAATAGAGCTGATTACTTTTGTAATTTAGTATAGGGTAGGGCATTTTTTTATTTTGGGGGGCTTTGTTATTTTATTAGGGGGCTTAGATTAGGTGTAATTAGTTTAAAATTCTTGTAATTTTTTTTATTTTTTGTAATTTAGTGTTTGTTTTTTTTGTACTTTAGTTTAGTTTATTTCATTGTATTTAATTGTAGGTACTTGTAGTTAATTTATTTAATGATAGTGTAGTGTTAGGTTTAATAGTAATTTAGGTTAGGATTTATTTTACAGGTAATTTTGTAATTATTTTAACTAGGTAGCTATTAATTAGTCAATAACTATTTAATAGCTATTGTACCTAGTTAAAATAAATACAAAGTTGCCTGTAAAATAAATATAAATGCTAAAATAGCTACAATGTAACTATTAGTTATATTGTAGCTATATTAGGGTTTATTTTACAGGTAAGTATTTAGTTTTATATAGGATTAATTTATTTAGTTAATTTAATGACAGTGTAGTGTTAGGTGTAATTGTAACTTAGGTTAGGGTTTATTTTACAGGTAAATTTGTATTTATTTTAGCTAGGTAGTTATGAACTATTTAATAGCTATTGTACCTAGTTAAAATAAATACAAAGTTGCCTGTAAAATAAATATAAATCCTAAAATAGCTACAATGTAACTATTAGTTATATTGTAGCTATATTACTAGCTAGTAGGAGGCTTAGATTAGGTGTAATTAGTTTAAAATTATTGTAATATTTTATTATTTTTGCTAATTTAGTGTTTGTTTGTTTTTTTGTACTTTTCTGATGGATGGAAGACCTCTTCTTGCCCCGCTTGGATGAAGACTTCTGCCGGTCTGGATGTCGTCTTCTGCCCCATCGGATGAAGACTTCGGCCCGGCTGGGTGAACAGGACTCAAGGTAGGGAGATCTTCAGGGGGGTAGTGTTAGGTTTATTTAAGGGGGGTTTGGGTTAGAGTAGGGGTATGTGGGTGGTGGGTTGTAATGTGGGGGGGGGGGATTGTGTTTTTTTTTTACAGGCAAAAGAGCTGTTTTCTTTGGGGCATGCCCCGCAAAGGGCCCTGTTCAGGGCTGGTAAGGTAATAGAGCTGTTAACTTTTGTAATTTAGTATAGGTTAGGGCATTTTTTTTATTTTGGGGGGCTTTGTTATTTTATTAGGGGGCTTAGATTAGGTGTAATTAGTTTAAAATTCTTGTAATATTTTTTTATTTTTTGTAATTTAGTGGGGGGGGGGGGTTGTACTTTAGTTTAGTTTTTTTAATTGTATTTAATTGTAGGTACTTGTAGTTAATTTATTTAATGATAGTGTAGTGTTAGGTTTAATTGTAACTTAGGTTAGGATTTATTTTACAGGTAATTTTGTAATTATTTTAACTAGGTAGCTATTAAATAGTCAATATCTATTTAATAGCTATTGAACCTAGTTAAAATGAATACAAAGTTGCCTGTACAATAAATATAAATGCTAAAATAGCTACAATGTAACTATTAGTTATATTGCAGCTATATTAGGGTTTATTTTACAGGTAAGTCTTTAGTTTTATATATGATTCATTTATTTAGTTAATTTAATGATAGTGTAGTGTTAGGTGTAATTGTAACTTAGGTTATGATTTATTTTACAGGTAAATTTGTATTTATTTTAGCTAGGTAGTTATTAAATAGTTATTAACTATTTAATAACTATTGTACCTAGTTAAAATAAATACAAAGTTGCCTGTAAAATACATATAAATCCTAAAATAGCTACAATGTAACTATTAGTTATATTGAAGCTATATTAATAGCTAGTAGGGGGCTTAGATTAGGTGTAATTAGTTTAAAATTATTGTAATATTTTATTATTTTTGGTAATTTAGTGTTTGTTTGTATTTTGGTACTTGTATGATGGATGGAAGACCTCTTCTTGCCCCGCTTGGATGAAGACTTCTGCTGGTCTGGATGTCCTCTTCTGCCCCATCGGATGAAGACTTCGGCCCGATTGGGTGAACACGACTCAAGGTAGGGAGATCTTCAGGGGGGTAGTGTTAGGTTTATTTAAGGGGGGTTTGGGTTAGAGTAGGGGTATGTGGGTGGTGGGTTGTAATGTGGGGGGGGGGGATTGTGTTTTTTTTTTACAGGCAAAAGAGCTGTTTTCTTTGGGGCATGCCCCGCAAAGGGCCCTGTTCAGGGCTGGTAAGGTAATAGAGCTGTTAACTTTTGTAATTTAGTATAGGGTAGGGCATTTTTTTTTATTTTGGGGGGCTTTGTTATTTTATTAGGGGGCTTAGATTAGGTGTAATTAGTTTAAAATTCTTGTAATATTTTTTTATTTTTTGTAATTTAGTGGTTTTTTATTTTTTGTAATTTAGTGGGGGGGTTTTGTACTTTAGTTTATTTAATTGTAGATAATTGTAGGTACTTGTAGTTAATTTATTTAATGATAGTGTAGTGTTAGGTTTTATTGTAACTTAGGTTAGGATTTATTTTACAGGTAATTTTGTAATTATTTTAACTAGGTAGCTATTAATTAGTCAATAACTATTTAATAGCTATTGTACCTAGTTAAAATAAATACAAAGTTGCCTGTAAAATAAATATAAATGCTAAAATAGCTACAATGTAACTATTAGTTATATTGCAGCTATATTAGGGTTTATTTTACAGGTAAGTATTTAGTTTTAAATATGAGTCATTTATTTAATTAATTAAATGATAGTGTAGTGTTAGGTGTAATTGTAACTTAGGTTAGGATTTATTTTACAGGTAAATTTGTATTTATTTTAGCTAGGTAGTTATTAAATAGTTAATAACTATTTAATAACTATTGTACCTAGTTAAAATAAATACAAAGTTGCCTGTAAAATAAAAATAAATCCTAAAATAGCTACAATGTAACTATTAGTTATATTGCAGCTATATTAGGGTTTATTTTACAGGTAAGTCTTTAGTTTTAAATAGGATTCATTTATTTAACTATAGTAAACTTATTTTGTTTTATTTAAATTATATTTAAGTTAGGGGTTGTTAGTGTTAGGGTTAGATTTAGGTTTAGGGGTTAATAACCTTATTATAGTAGCGGCGACGTTGGGGGCGGGAGATTAGGGGTTAATAATTGTAGGTAGGTGGCGGCGATGTTAGGGAGGGCAGATTAGGGGTTAATAAAATGTATTATAGTGTTTGCGAGGCGGGAGTGCGGCGGTTTAGGGGTTAATACATTTATTATAGTGGCGGCGATTTGCGGTCGGCAGATTAGGGGTTAATACTTGTAGTTAGATTGTGGCGACGTTGGGGGGAGGCAGATTAGGGGTTAATAACTATAATGTAGGGGTCGGCGGTGTTAGGGACACCAGATTAGGGGTTAATAGTTATAATGTAGGCGGCGGCGATATCGGGTCGGCAGATTAGGGGTTAATACTTGTAGTTAGATTGCGGCGACGTTGGGGGGGGCAGATTAGGGGTTAATAACTATAATGTAGGGGTCGGCGGTGTTAGGGACACCAGATTAGGGGTTAATAGCTATAATGTAGGCGGCGGCGATATCGGGTCGGCAGATTAGGGGTTAATACTTGTAGTTAGATTGCGGCGACGTTGGGGGGGGCAGATTAGGGGTTAATAACTATAATGTAGGGGTCGGCGGTGTTAGGGACAGCAGATTAGGGGTTAATAGTTATAATGTAGGTGGCGGCGATATTCGGTCGGCAGATTAGGGGTTAATAAAATAATGCAGGTGTCAGCGATAGCGGAGGCAGCAGATTAGGGGTTAATAAGTGTTAGATTAGGGGTGTTTAGAGACTCGGGGTACATGTTAGGGTGTTAGGTGCAGACTTAGTGTTTCCCCATAGGAAACAATGGGGCTGCGGTGTTAGTTTTTTTTCAGCCGAAACTCCCATTGTTTCCTATGGGGAAATGCCGAATTTTAACGAGCTAATTCGGATTTATTCGGAGATACGGCAGCTATTTCGGATTCATTCGGTAGATTCGGAAGTATTTTAATTCGGAAATCCGAATCGATCCGAATCTCCGAATTTACAGAATTTACCGAATTTCCGAATTAATCCGAAACGAACCGCACATGTCTAATGGATATGCATACCCCATTTTTCCCATCTAGGCCTGAACTAAAGTAATGTTTGGCGTAGTACCTGTTTGTGATAGTGGGTTCTTTGCTTCGTCTGAAATGTGTTTCTTGGGTCAATATGATATCTATATTTTTCTTGAAAAAATCGTGAAATGCTATAGATCGTTTTTCTGCGGACTGAAAGCCCTTAACATTTTGTGTTGCGATCTTAAACTCTCCTGGAGTGTTTGTATTGGTCATTTTTATCTGTAATATGAGTATAAATATTTATGCTCAAGTTGAGGATGAATAGCTTATCCTGTTTGTTGGTTGCGTCAGTACAAGATGTTTTTTGTCTAATGGAAATCAAGCTGTGAACGTGTGTGTGTGTGTGTTTATGAAATGAATGTGGTGGTGTTCGTGTAGTGTCTGAACGTTACTACTGGTAACTGTGTGTTAGTATAATAACTAAACAAACTAAAGTGAATATAACAAAGAATTAAAAAATAAATGAGGAACAAATCACAGAATTAAGGCTGATAACCATAATCAATACTAGTTAGGTCATATTTCTTACCTGTGATATATAGGAACATGAACTGGTAAACAGATTTAAGTTAACAATCAACAATATAATAACATTGCAGAGTTTAAAGGCATCTCTAACTTATAGGTGAGATGATAAAACATGAAAGAGTCTGTTAAGAAGTGATTACCTGTATAACTTAGGTATATTCATGTCCACAGGTTATCATTCGTTTAGCCCCCCCCCATTAGCCATTTTACCTGTTGGCTTTCTACTTAAAAGTTACTGGGGGGTTGAGACTTAAAGTATAAATCTGGGGTCTACGGCTTTAATGCCGTTCATCAGTTGTTGGTGAAGTACTTCTATGTTCGCATCTGCCACGCTGTGGTATATAAGCAGGAAGTCTTTAATTAACTCGGCTGTGTTTTCAGCGGGTTTCATGATTGTCCGATGGGTCAGGTATTTGACGTTTTCGTGGAAGTCTTTTGGATGAAGCTTGCCAATTTTTCCGTTGCCCCTTGGGGGGGTGCACATCATCCTGGTGGGGTTGTGGGGTCTCCGAACCACCTAGTGGTGGAGCGGTTATCCCCAGCTGTTTGCAAAATTGAGATGCGTTGAGTGGATCTTTGCATTCGTAGCGCCGTCCTTCTTTCTGAACTATTAGGGACACTGGGAACCCCCACCTGTAAGGGATCTTTAAGCTACGAAGATGTGAAGTCAGCTCATTATATGTTTTCCTCTGTTGAAGTGTGCGAAAGGAGAGATCTTGGTATATTTGGATCTTTGAGCCTTGATGTATTAAGTGGGCTTGTTTTCTAGCGAGAGATAGAATTGTCTCCTTATCCTGGTAACTTAAGAAACATACTATAATGTCCCTGGGAGGCTGGTCGCCTTGCGGCTTTGGTCTCAGAGAACGGTGTGCTCTCTCCAGAGGGATGTGTCTGTCTTCTTCATGGTCTGATGAGAGCAGCATACCTTGGAACAAGCCCTGTAAAAAATCTTTTATCTCTGTACCTTGAACCTCTTCTGGGATGCCTCTAAATCTTAAATTACAACGTCTCGTTCTATTTTCGAGATCATCCAGTTTGTTTTCAAGGTCCTTTATGAGAGTGTCGTGTGATTCACTTCTGCTATGTTGTTGCAGATGTCTTCATGATCTCCCTCTAATGTTTCTACTCTGGCCCCCAAATCAGTGATGTCTTTTTTGAGGTCAGCACATTCCTGTTTAATACAGCATTTGACTTGATCTATCAGTGTGACTATCTCTTTAAGGGTAGCTGGTTGATCTGCCTCTCTGTCTTTACCATATTGTGGTGAGTTTGGGGAGCTGGGCTGTGAATTGAAATGTTGCTCCGTGTCCTCTTCTTCCCCTATAGAATGTTGTGGGGACTTTTTCTTTTCTGAGTTTTTAAAGAAGTTTGAAACTGTATTCTGAGAAGAGCCATGCCCTTTTAGTTGTTTGTCTGGCTTTGGCGGTTTGCGCAGAGCCATCTTGGTTTTTGGCCTGCGGTAACTCTTACTTTATAAAGATAGAAGGTGCCAGTATTACGGTAGGAAGGCTTTAAGTGAGGCCTATCTACTTAGTCCTGAGACAACTTTAGTATTCTCATACAATGAGGCTAGGCGGCAAGTCTTCTGTGACTATATTAGGTGCAGAGCTGAGAACAGTGTATATATATAAACTATTTGCCCCTCGTGTGTGTGGGTATTGAAATTATTTAATCGCCTCTTAGCTTGGAGAACTCGTTTATCATGGAGCTTAATTAGTGCCCTGTGCAGAGGTTTGTGGGTCGCAATATTATCAGCGCATCATGCTGTGATGGTCTGATTTCTGGTGCTCTGTACTCACGGTTCATTGCTGGGGTCGTGCCGTATCGGCATCTGGGGTATCTCGGTTGCACCTTGCAGGGGATAGGTACTCGATCGCCACACTGCAGATTCTGCGTGCATCCAGCGGTATGCACGACTTTTCAGCTTGTTAACTTTTTGTCCGTTTTTATGTGGCTGTGGTTTGGCGCCTCTATTTAGGCCTTGGAATTTGCAGCGTCGGAGTTTGTATAGTCCGTTTCCCCATCTGTCATATCAAACTAGCACCATTAGTTCCTGGGGTCTTTAGATATGCGATGCACTGTCAAATGGGGATCTTGTGCGAAAATGACCTTTGTTTCTGAAGAAAGCCCTTTCTCTGTGTAAGGAGCTCTAGCAACTCGCAGCCATCTTAGATGCCTGCAGGCTCCGCCCCTTTGTAATGTATTTTTATGTGTTTTGTGACACTTTTATGTTTCATGAAACAGTTAACCAGTGCTGTAAAGTCGCGGTAATCATCCTGATTGTGATTAAGCGATCACATTTACTTTCAACTCGTAATATGAGCAGTAGGCCTGATGAGTGCAAACCCTCACAATAAACCCCTTATCACTCGGGCACAAACTTTTGCACTACATGTGCACGTAAGCTAGCAAAATGCATTTTCCTATGCAGCTTTCAACATTTAAACATAAGATAAACATTTAAACATTTCATATAATTATTTTAATAGAAAACAATGTTGTATTCCTTTGTTTATTTTTACAATATGTTTGAATGTGACAGTTTCAATTAGTGACTAAGTTGTGATTGTCATGGTAACATTACCATCTGTTATGGATGCTTATCTATTCTTTTCTCTTTTGTATGATGATTGACAGAGTCAATATTCTTATCATCACCCTCTATACACACAGGAGCAGAACTACCATTGGTGCGGCACTGCAGTGGCACCAGTGCCCAAGTACTGGGGTGGCAGAACAGCCGGCCTATAAATAGGCATGTTCCCCTGTGGTCATTATCTGTGTATAGATGTATAGATACTCATAATTAATTTTACTGTGCAGCATACTCATCAGTGTATAGATACACATCAGTATATAGTGAATCCTGTTCACTATTAGTATTTAGATATTCTGTCATTATACAGCACAGCATATTCATCAGAGTATACAGACTCGTCATATTTATACAGAGCAGTGTACCCATCAGGGTATAGTGTGTGTGTATATATATATATATATATATATATATATATTCTGTAAATATATTCAAAATAATTATACATCGAAACTTGTATATTATTAGTATTGCGTATTATTGAGGTATATTTTCAGGACCAAAATATTTTTGCACCAGCACAAGTAGGTTTAGTAGGTCTGCTGCTGCTGTATATACAAGATATCCCATGACTATCTATCATCTATCTATCATCTTTCTATCGTACAGGGGAGAAATATGGTCTGTCAATCTTATCTGTATATATCCTAGGGTTTTTGGTGTCACTCAGTAGCGCATGTGCAAATGTATTGTTTTATGCAGTTTGGTACTAGTGCCGTGTCTGGCTGAGTAAAGTAGGTATGTAACCTGTTACAGTGCATATCCGCTCAATACTGCCTTTACAAAGCCTGTCAGCACGTTGTGCTTTAGTTTAAAACGTACCTCCAGAGCTGCTGCAAGTTTGTCTGGTGCCTGTCAGTAGTGTGTGGATGAGCGTCTCACCTCTCCGGATCGTCCATATCGCTGTGAATCCTGTCAGGGTTTTTTTCCCTGCTTTGTTTGCCATGTGCTGCTGGCAGCCATTTTACTCACCTCTCTTACTGACTCTGGTGCATAGTGTGTGATGCTGCTCATTTCCTGCACTTCCTTTTATGGCCAGACTGGTGTACATCATCTGTGTGAGACAGGATGCAGTCTCAGAATTGTGATGTCATCACTTATTATTTAAAGGGCCTCTGTTCAGTATGCTTTGCCTTTGCGTTGTCTCAGACCTGTTTGTGAGAGCTCCTGTGTATTACCTGGCTGTCTGACGTCCCTCCTGGTTCCTGATCCCTGGCTTGTTCCTGACTCTGCTGTTCTCCTTGTTCCTGATTCCGGCTCGTCTGACTACTCGTTTTGGCTCCTTACTCGGCTCGTCTGACTACCAGCTCTGGTTTTGATTCCTGGCTTATTTGACTTGTGGACTTTTTTTTATAATTTTTTTGCTATTAATAAAGGTGTGATTATTTTTGCACTTCTCATCTCAATCTGATTCCTGGCATCCTGACAGAATCCAAATTGACTGTTTCAGCCAAGCGGTACTCTGTAGTCTGCAGTACCGGTGAGTGACGTGTTGTGGGTGTCTCACCTCCCTGAATCGTCAGTGTCTGGGTAATCCCACTGTGTAGCCCCAGGGAAGTACACCGTAAGGGAGCTCCTCCTTCAGGGTGGTGTCTGAGGTACGAAGGGAAAGGCAGATTGAACGGGTAAGGTTGCGCTATGAGTAAATGCTGGGAAAAACTGTATGTACAGAGTGGGGATGCCGGTCCTCAATTGGCTATCGGTGCCGTAAATCCAAAAAAGAAAAAAAGGAGAGGAATCCAAGTATCAGAAGCATCAAGTGATTTATTCAAGCTTGCGAGTGTACACACACATAGTGGAAGAGCAGCTGCAAGATATTTGACACATTTCTCCAACATTGGTGTGTCCGGTCCCCGGCGTCATCCTTACTTGTGGGAATATCTCTTCCCCAACAGGAAATGGCAAAGAGTCCCAGCAAAGCTGGCCATATAGTCCCTCCTAGGCTCCGCCCACCCCAGTCATTCTCTTTGCCGTTGCACAGGCAACATCTCCACGGAGATGGTTAAGAGTATGTGGTGTTTAGTTGTAGTTTTTTATTCTACTATCAAGAGTTTGTTATTTTAAAATAGTGCTGGAATGTACTATTTACTCTGAAACAGAAAGAGATGAAGAATTCTGTTTGTGAGAGGAAGATGATTTTAGCAGACAGTAACTAAAATCCTTTGCTGTTTCCACATAGGACTGTTGAGATGAAGTAACTTCAGTTGGGGGAAACAGTTAGCAGACTTTTCTGCTTAAGGTATGACTAGCCATATTTCTAACAAGACTGTGTAATGCTGGAAGGCTGTCATTTCCCCTCATGGGGACCGGTAAGCCATTTTCTTAGTCTCAAGCAGAATAAAGGGCTTAATATGGGCTATAAAACTGGTAGACACTTTTATGGGCAAAATCGATTGCTTTATTTGGGCATTTTATACATGTTTATGCTGGTATTTCACACTTATAAACTTGGGGAACGTTTTTTAACGTCAGGCACTATGTTAGACACCTTTTCCAGTCAGGAAGGGCCTTCCCAGTTGTAGGCTGAGCCTCATTTTCGCGCCATTACTGCGCAGTTGTTTTTGAGAGCAAGACATGCAGATGCATGTGTGAGGACCTGAAAATAGTTGGAAAAGTTCCTAGAAGGCGTCATTTGGTATCGTATTCCCCTCTGGGCTTGGTAGAGTCGCAGCAAAGGCTGTAGCTGGGACTGTAGAGGGGTTAAAACTGTAACCGGCTCCGGTTTCGTTATTTTAAGGGTTAAAGCTCTGAAAATTGGTGTGCAATATTTTTAATACTTTAAGACACTGTGGTGAAATTTTGGTAAAATTTGAACAATTCCTTCATATTTTTTCACATATTCAGTAATAAAGTGTGCTCTGTTTAAAATTTAAAGAGACAGTAACGGTTTTGTTTTAAAACGGTTTTTGTGTTTTACTGACAAGTTTAAGCCTGTTTAACATGTCTGTGCCTTCAGATAAGCTATGTTCTATATGTATGAAAGTCAATATGTCTCCCCCTTCTAAATTATGTGATAATTGTGCCAAAGCGTCCAAACAAAGTAAGGACAGTACTGTCACAGATAATGAAGTTGCCCAATATGATTCATCAGATGAAGGGAGTAGACATGGTTCTACATCATCTCCTTCTGTGTCTACACCAGTTTTGCCCACGCAGGAGGCCCCTAGTACTTCTAGCGTGCCAATGCTTATTACCATGCAACAATTGACGGCTGTAATGGATAACTCCATAGCAAATATTTTATCCAAAATGCCTGCATATCAGAGAAAGCGTGATTGCTCTGTTTTAAACACTGAAGAGCAGGAGGGCGCTGATGATAATTGTTCTGTCATACCCTCACACCAATCTGAAGGGGCCATGAGGGAGGTTTTGTCAGATGGGGAAATTTCAGATTCAGGAAAAATTTCCCAACAGGCTGAACCTGATGTTGTGACATTTAAATTTAAATTAGAACATCTCCGCGCACTGCTTAAGGAGGTGTTATCTACTCTGGATGATTGTGACAACCTGGTCATTCCAGAAAAATTATGCAAGATGGACAAGTTCCTAGAGGTTCCGGTGCACCCCGACGCTTTTCCTATACCCAAGCGGGTGGCGGACATAGTAAATAAGGAATGGGAGAAGCCCGGCATACCTTTTGTTCCCCCTCCTATATTTAAGAAATTATTTCCTATGGTCGACCCCAGAAAGGACTTATGGCAGACAGTCCCTAAGGTCGAGGGAGCAGTTTCTACTCTAAACAAGCGCACTACTATTCCTATCGAGGATAATTGTGCTTTCAAAGATCCTATGGATAAAAAATTGGAGGGTTTGCTTAAAAAGATTTTTGTACAGCAAGGTTACCTTCTTCAACCCATTTCGTGCATTGTTCCTGTCACTTCAGCAGCGTGGTTCTGGTTCGAGGAACTAGAAAAGTCGCTCAGTAGAGAGACTCCATATGAGGAGGTTATGGACAGAGTTCACGCACTTAAGTTGGCTAACTCTTTTATTTTAGATGCTGCTTTGCAAATAGCTAGATTAGCGGCGAAAAATTCAGGGTTTGCAATTGTGGCGCGCAGAGCGCTTTGGCTAAAGTCTTGGTCAGCGGATGTATCATCCAAGACAAAATTGCTTAATATCCCCTTCAAGGGTAAAACTCTCTTTGGGCCAGAATTGAAAGAGATTATCTCAGACATCACTGGGGGAAAGGGCCACGCCCTCCCACAAGATAGGCCTTTCAAAGCCAAGAATAAGTCTAATTTTCGTTCCTTTCGTAATTTCAGGAACGGACCGGGCTCTAATTCTGCATCCTCTAAGCAAGAGGGTAATACCTCACAGACCAAACCAGCCTGGAAACCGATGCAAGGCTGGAACAAGGGTAAGCAGGCCAAGAAGCCTGCCGCTGCTAACAAAACAGCATGAAGGAGTAGCCCCCGATCCGGGACCGGATCTAGTAGGGGGCAGACTCTCTATCTTTGCTCAGGCTTGGGCAAGAGATGTTCAGGATCCCTGGACGCTAGAAATAGTTTCTCAGGGTTATCTTCTGGAATTCAAGGAACTACCCCCAAGGGGAAGGTTCCACATGTCTCACTTATCCTCAAACCAAATAAAGAGACAGGCATTCTTACATTGTGTAGAAGACCTGTTAAAGATGGGAGTGATACACCCAGTTCCAACGGCGGAACAAGGAATGGGATTTTACTCAAATCTGTTTGTAGTTCCCAAAAAAGAGGGAACTTTCAGACCAATCCTGGATTTAAAGATCCTAAACAAATTTCTCAGAGTACCATCGTTCAAGATGAAACCATTCGAACGATTCTACCCACAATTCAGGAAGGTCAATTTATGACTACCGTGGATCTAAAGGATGCGTATCTACATATCCCTATCCACAAAGAACATCATCAGTTCCTAAGGTTCGCCTTTCTGGACAAACATTACCAGTTTGTGGCCCTCCCATTCGGGTTAGCCACTGCTCCAAGGATTTTTACAAAGGTACTCGGATCCCTTCTAGCGGTTCTAAGACCAAGGGGCATTGAAGTAGTACCGTACTTGGACGACATTCTAGTACAAGCGTCGTCTCTTTCAAAGGCAAAGGCTCACTCAGACATCGTTCTGGCCTTTCTCAGATCTCACGGATGGAAGGTGAACATAGAAAAAAGTTCCCTGTCTCCGTCGACAAGGGTTCCCTTCTTGGGAACAATAATAGATTCCTTAGAAATGAGGATTTTCTTGACAGAAGTCAGAAAGTCAAAACTTCTAAACGCTTGTCAAGTTCTTCATTCTATTCCTCGTCCTTCCATAGCTCAGTGCATGGAAGTAGTAGGATTGATGGTTGCAGCAATGGACATAGTTCCTTTTGCGCGAATTCATCTAAGACCATTACAACTGTGCATGCTGAAACAGTGGAATGGGGACTATACAGACTTGTCTCCAGTGATTCAAGTAGATCAGAAGACCAGAGACTCACTCCGTTGGTGGCTAACCCAGGATCACCTATCCCAGGGAATGAGCTTCCGCAGTCCAGAGTGGGTCATCGTCACGACCGACGCCAGCCTAGTGGGCTGGGGCGCGGTCTGGGAATCCCTGAAAGCTCGGGGACTGTGGTCTCGGGAAGAGTCTCTTCTCCCGATAAACATTCTGGAACTAAGAGCGATATTCAATGCTCTCAGGGCTTGGCCTCAGCTAGCAAAGGCCAGATTCATAAGATTCCAATCAGACAACATGACGACTGTTGCGTATCTCAATTATCAGGGGGGAACAAGGAGTTCCCTGGCGATGAAAGAAGTGACCAAAATCATACAATGGGCGGAGAATCACTCCTGCCACCTATCTGCGATCCACATTCCAGGTGTGGAAAACTGGGAAGGGGATTATTTGATAAATAGAAAAAACCTCAGCGCCTAATGGTAACCTCTAAGCCTAGGGAGGGGGACTCCTAGCAGGTGCCCAATGTATAAGACAGATAAGGAAAAGAAAAATCCCAGGCGCCTACCCTAAGGAGGCTAGGTTAGAGTATAATTGGATGGAGAGCCAAATTGTTCTAAAATGTGTTTTTAATACATAAATAAGAGTAAATGCGACGATTAAAACAAGTTCAATACAAAACTATCATGGATCCATGGTACATTACATATATCATATATAAAACTTGGGTATCATATACGAGACTATATAGAATAAATTAATAAAACAAGTTAAAAAATCAGGTCCAACTAATGAATAAAATATAGGTAAATCTTAAATATATATGCGATTTAGTCAGCGAGATATTTCACAAAAACAATTAAAAACAATTATAGACAATCCTATTAAAACATCCAAGGTGAAACAGTGTAAAAATTCACGGTGAAACAGTGTAAAAATCGATGTGAAAAAATCAGAGTAAAACAATAAAGCTTGTAGTGCAAATCGATAAGGAATCCAAAAACAATTTCAAATGTGAAAAAAAGTCTCTAGTCCTATGGAGTGTAAGGAATATATTCCAGTGATTTCGGTTCTCTGAGGGATGGTGATAGAAATGTCAGAACAAGTGCAAATGCAACAGCAATAAGTGTGGGAATATCACAGAAAAACGATGGTGTTGTAGACAATATGAAAAAATAAAAAGTGTAGATTTTTGAAAAAAACGTTAGAAAAAATGTATATAAAAGTGAGAAAAAGTCTTTTGATGGTGGTACTCCCAATGGTCTTCAAACGTATGTGACTTCAATAATAGGTCTTAAAATGAGATGTAAAAATGAAAAATAAAATATAGAATATAAAAAACTCGAACAATCACCTGTGGAAAAAAACAGAAACACAATATAGTGTAGATGGTCCTAGAGATGTAGCAAATAATAGAATAAGGCTTACCAGTGCTGGTCAACGCGTTTCGGCCTGTGTCAGGCCTTTATCAAGACTCTTGATAAAGGCCTGACACAGGCCGAAACGCGTTGACCAGCACTGGTAAGCCTTATTCTATTATTTGCTACATCTCTAGGACCATCTACACTATATTGTGTTTCTGTTTTTTTCCACAGGTGATTGTTCGAGTTTTTTATATTCTATATTTTATTTTTCATTTTTACATCTCATTTTAAGACCTATTATTGAAGTCACATACGTTTGAAGACCATTGGGAGTACCACCATCAAAAGACTTTTTTCTCACTTTTATATACATTTTTTCTAACGTTTTTTTCAAAAATCTACACTTTTTATTTTTTCATATTGTCTACAACACCATCGTTTTTCTGTGATATTCCCACACTTATTGCTGTTGCATTTGCACTTGTTCTGACATTTCTATCACCATCCCTCAGAGAACCGAAATCACTGGAATATATTCCTTACACTCCATAGGACTAGAGACTTTTTTTCACATTTGAAATTGTTTTTGGATTCCTTATCGATTTGCACTACAAGCTTTATTGTTTTACTCTGATTTTTTCACATCGATTTTTACACTGTTTCACCGTGAATTTTTACACTGTTTCACCTTGGATGTTTTAATAGGATTGTCTATAATTGTTTTTAATTGTTTTTGTGAAATATCTCGCTGACTAAATCGCATATATATTTAAGATTTACCTATATTTTATTCATTAGTTGGACCTGATTTTTTAACTTGTTTTATTAATTTATTCTATATAGTCTCGTATATGATACCCAAGTTTTATATATGATATATGTAATGTACCATGGATCTATGATAGTTTTGTATTGAACTTGTTTTAATCGTCGCATTTACTCTTATTTATGTATTAAAAACACATTTTAGAACAATTTGGCTCTCCATCCAATTATACTCTAACCTAGCCTCCTTAGGGTAGGCGCCTGGGATTTTTCTTTTCCTTAAGGGGATTATTTGAGTCGTCAGACATTCCATCCAGGGGAGTGGGAACTCCACCCGGAGATCTTTGCCCAGTTGACGCAACTATGGGGCATTCCAGATATGGATCTGATGGCGTCTCGTCAGAAATTCAAGGTTCCTTGCTACGGGTCCAGATCCAGGGATCCCAAGGCGACTCTAGTGGATGCACTAGTAGCGCCTTGGACCTTCAACCTAGCTTATGTGTTTCCACTGTTTCCTCTCATTCCCAGGCTGGTAGCCAGGATCAAACAGGAGAGGGCCTCGGTGATCTTGATAGCTCCTGCGTGGCCACGCAGGACTTGGTATGCAGACCTGGTGAATATGTCATCGGTTCCACCATGGAAGCTACCTTTGAGACAGGACCTTCTTGTTCAGGGTCCATTCGAACATCCAAATCTGGTCTCCCTCCAGCTGACGGCTTGGAGATTGAACGCTTGATTCTATCAAAGCGTGGGTTTTCAGATTCCGTGATAGATACTCTGGTTCAAGCCAGAAAACCGGTAACTAGAAAGATTTACCATAAAATAAGGAAAAGATATATCTGCTGGTGTGAATCCAAGGGATTCCCATGGAATAAGATAAAGATTCCTAGGATTCTTTCCTTTCTACAAGAAGGTTTGGATAAAGGATTATCTGCGAGTTCTCTAAAGGGACAGATTTCTGCCTTATCTGTCCTACTACACAAACGACTGGCAGTTGTGCCAGATGTTCAAGCATTTGTTCAGGCTTTGGTTAGGATCAAGCATGTTTACAGACCTTTGACTCCTCCCTGAAGTTTAAATCTAGTTCTTTCAGTTCTTCAAGGGGTTCCGTTTGAACCCTTACATTCCATAGATATTAAGTTGTTATCTTGGAAAGTTTTGTTTTTGGTTGCTATTTCTTCTGCTAGAAGAGTTTCTGAGTTATCTGCTCTACAGTGTACTCCACCCTATATGGTGTTCCATTCAGATAAGGTTGTTTTGCGTACTAAGCCTGGTTTTCTACCAAAGGTTGTTTCCAACAAAAATATTAATCAGGAGATAGTTGTACCTTCTTTGTGTCCGAATCCAGTTTCAAAGAAGGAACGTTTGCTACACAATTTAGATGTAGTCCGTGCTCTAAAATTCTACTTAGAAGCTACAAAAGAGTTCAGACAAACTTCTCCTCTGTTTGTCGTCTATTCTGGTAAAAGGAGAGGTCAAAAAGCAACTTCTACCTCTCTTTCCTTTTGGCTTAAAAGCATCATCCAATTGGCTTATGAGACTGCCGGACGGCAGCCTCCTGAAAGAATCACAGCTCACTCCACTAGGGCTGTAGTTTCCACATGGGCCTTCAAGAATTATTTTCTCTAACTACAGTCACCACGACACCCTATGGTTTCTCCTATTTTTTCCTCCTGTCCGTCGGTCGAATGACTGGGGTGGGCGGAGCCTAGGAGGGACTATATGGCCAGCTTTGCTGGGACTCTTTGCCATTTCCTGTTGGGGAAGAGATATTCCCACTAGTGAGGATGACGCCGTGGACCGGACACACCGTTGGAGAAAGTAATTTATCAGGTAAGCATAAATTCTGTTTTTGCGCATGCTCAGATGCGCTTCATCAGAGATCACAGGTGTCCCCCAGGTAAGTACTTAAAAAGGAGCATCAGCCAATAGGAAAACAGAAAAACAAAAAAACACAACTTCAAACATTGAATGGTGCACATGTGCATGAAAACCATACCTGTAAAAGTTATTCCTACACCCCAAGAACAAAACAGTTTAGATTGTCAAAAACAGGGAATTCCTATAAGATCAATAACAGGATGAGGAGACACCTAGGACCCCTGTGGCCAAACATTTTCACTTATATGGCAAACGGATTAAGAACCTCTTTTCATTTGTGGGTATAGAACATATCAAGAGAGACATTAGAAGAGGAGACAAAATTGCTAAACTATTAAGGAGAGAGGCATTTTGGATATTCACCCTGCAAACTAGACACCCTAAGGGCATTAACAAAAGATATGATATTGATTTAGTTATAGACTAATGCCAATAGAAGAGGATCTATATAGACTACTATTATAGTCCAATTTCCCTCTCTACCCAAAAGTTCCTCCTAGACATCCCTGTCTATCCCTCCCTTTGTCTTCATCTAGGTTAAGCATGATTACTCAGGATAAATGCCCCCCCTTTTTCTTTAGTTTTTTTTAATTGTAGTATTGCCCTCCTTACTTTCTTCCATATTCAGTTTTATTACTGCCATACTTATTACACTGATTATTCATTGAATGTATGCTCAATATATTACTTCTTATTTTTATTGTGTTTTTTATATGCTCTATCTTCTATTGAGGCATTTCTTATTTTTAGCGTACATCTAAAATATTTTCTATTTTATTAATATTGTTCTGTATTTAAGTATGCCCTCTGAGCTATACACTGCAATATGATAGGATCCCTATGTTTTCTCTTTTTCTTTCTGATTTTTATGTAATACCTTGTGAGTTGTGAATAGTTTTTATCACTATTGTAAATATAATCACAAGTTTTTCTTAGAGCAGAATTATATGCAACCTATTGGTTTTCTTTTCTTTATCATGCTTACTTTTATTCTTTCACTCTTACTTATTACTTTAACACAATCAACACACTAGGATAGAGAGAATATTACTTATATTCTCCATAACTGTTATTTTCTGTCACATCATTTTTCCCCATTCCTCTCTTTCTGTCTAATGATATGTTAGCTGCAGATCTTTAATTCAGTCTGCATATGTTTTCCTGCCTATTTCTTGTCACACACATTGCTGTATACACAGACACCAATTTTTACGCACCTGTGAACCATTCAATGTTTGTAATTGCTTTTTATTGTTTTTCTGTTTTCCTATTGGCTGATGCTCCTTTTTAAGCACTTACCTGGGGAACACCTGTGATCTCTGATGAAGCGCATCTGAGCATGCGCGAAACGCGTCAGATCTCTTGCAGCTGCCCTTCCACTATGTGTGTATACACTCGCAAGCTTGAATAAATCACTTGATGCTTCTGATGCTTGGAATCATCTCCTTTTTTTCTTTTTAACATCTATCTCATATTATTAGCCACAATGTGACAATATTTACATTTACATTAGGGAATATGTTTGTACATATTTATATATATATATATATATATATATATATATATATATATATATATATATATATATATATATATATATATATATATATACAGTATATATACATACACACACAAATATATATATATATATATATATATATATATACATATATACCAATGTTTCATATTGTTTAGAACTATGGAGAACATACAAACCATCTTAACTAAACACTGATATAGATGTAAATTGAAAAGTTTAATAAATATTTGAAATGTATTTGCATTTCTAGTGCAGGTGAGTTAATCACAAGTGAAACAAGTCTATATATTTTTTATATTATTAAACTGTTTAAGTGTTTTTTGATGTTATTTATTATAAAAAGACTTGATGGGAATCATGAAATAACGCAACTTTGACCATCAGCAGAACAAATGTATAAGTAAAATCAGAAATTCAGCTTTTATATATTTAATACATTTTTATCTCTGCTGAAACTGGCCATGAAGTGTGTACAAGATTTTTATTACTGAAAGATCCAGTTAAATCCTTACTTCAGTTTCAACTATATATTTGTTTAAACCAAATATATCTGTAAAGGCTTTCATCTTATTTTCCTCAATTGATTTTTTTTTTTTGCACTAAAGATGGCTAACTTGTCAGTCTTCTATTCCTGTCTGGTGGCAGCCCCTAATCATGCGCTATTGGGATGTATGTATGTATTGGGTACTTGTAAAGCGCGGCTAATCACCCGTAAGGGTCTCAAGGCGCTGCTCGTTTTATCAGCCTCAGGAGGATGAAAGGCTGAGTTGACCCCGCCAGGGATTGAACCTGCAACCCTTGGGTTGCTACAGAACTTAGCCACAGTGCCTTAGCATGCTGAGCTATCTGTCCGGATGTGAGCAAGGGATAGAATTGCACTTGCAAATGTTTGTGCAATGTTAAATGTGGGCAGGATGTTGGAAGCGAACCTTGTCCGTCTGGGCTTTGATATGGGGCATTATGTTTTATTGCATTGTCTTTTTATTATGCACTGTTTTAAAGTACAGATTTTTAAAGTTGACGAGTTTCAGCATGCCATCAAGTTAACGGGACATGAAACCTAAAATGTTTCTTTCATTATTCAGGTAGATCATACAATTTTAAACAACTTTTTTATTTACTTTTATTATCTAATGTGCTTTATTCTCTTGGTATCCTTTGTTGAAGGAGCAGACATGCACTACAGGGAGCTAGCTGGAAGCCAATGACAAAAACATATATGTGCAACCACCAATATGAAGCATCTAAACCTAACTAGGTATACTTTTCAGCAAAAGATACAAATGAGTAAAATTAAATAAATGTAAGAAATTGAAAAGTTATTTAATATTTCCTGTTCTATCCGAATCATAAATAAAAAAAAAATTGGGTTTCATATCCTTTTAAAATCCAAAATTGCAATACCAAGTCCAAAGTTGGTCACTTGAGCGATAGCCTAGGGCTTACTATACATATATATTTATGTGCTATTATGTGTTTACGTATGTGTGCCCACCTTTGTCTGTCTGTGACGATATTAGAACGAGGCTCACATAGGAGCCTATGGAAGCGCGATCTCGTGAGCGCAATGCTTCCAAGCAATGCGAACGCAAACTCGCGTTAACATTATGATTGACTTGTAATATCAGCGCACATTATCATGCGTTTACAGACTCCTGCTGATTCTGTTTTTTCATATGCAGGGAGCGGGGAGAGTGTCTGCTCTAATTGTCTTCCCAGCCACTTTCAGTGGCTGTCCCAGACTAACCTCATCAACAGTGCTAAAATAGGAAAAAGTAAGTTTTTAAGAGCTTTTATACTGGATTTTTATATCAGCATCTGTGCATATTCTTCTTTATAGAAGTGTCTGTTACCTGCAGCTATATAAAGAATTGGTGTATACTGACCCTTTAAAGGGACATGAAAACCAAAAAGAATCTTTTTATGATTGATATATAGAGCATGCAATCATAAACAACTTTCTAATTTACTTCTATTTTGTTCTCTTGGTATCTATTTTTGAAAAGCAGGGATGTAAGCCAGGAAGCATGCAAGTGTCTGAAGCACTATATGGTAGCAGTTATCAACTTCTAAGCGCACTAGATTGCAACGCTATTTCCGGTCATGTAGTGCTCCAGCCACCTAATTAAGTATCTCTTGAACAAAGAATACTAAAGGTACAAAGCAAATTTGATAATAGAAGTAAATTGGAAACTTTCTTTTAAATTTGTGTGATCTGTCTGAATCACACAATATTTTTTGGGGTTTCATGTATTTGTAATACAAGAGCAATGAGTGTGCTTATAGGTTCTCTGCACTATCTATCCAAAAGTGTAGGGCGCTAAGTTTCAGACTTGTTAACCGCTTAATGACTGCAACGTACCCTGTACACCGCTTGTCATTAAGGGTTTTCCAGGTCAGCTGTAGGACTGTGCTTGCATGACCTCTCTTCTGGCTGCAGACTTTCTAAAATAGTGCGGTCTTGCGCACTATCAAAAAAACAATCCCCATTCATTGTTTTAGTTAAAGGGACAGTTTACTCCAAAAATGTCTCCCCTTTAATTTGTTCCCAATGATTCACTTAACCTGCTGGAGTGTATTAAATTGTTTACAAGTAGCTCCATTACCCTTATATTGGCGTATTGTCAGGGTTTTTTCCCTGCTTTGTTTGCCATGTGCTGCTGGCAGCCATTTTACTCACCTCTCTTGCTGACTCTTGTGCATAGTGTGTGATGCTGCTCATTTCCTGCATGCCTTTTTATGGCCAGACTGGTGTACATCATCCATGTGAGACAGGTTGCAGTCTCAGAATTGTGATGTCATCACTTATTATTTAAAGGGCCTCTGTTCAGTATGCTTTGCCCTTGCGTTGTCTCAGACCTGTTTGTGAGAGCTCCTGTGTTTTACCTGGCTGTCTGACGTCCCTCCTGGTTCCTGATCCCTGGCTTGTTCCTGACTCTGCTGTTCTCCTTGTTCCTGATTCTGATTCATCTGACTATTCACTTTGGCTTTTGACTTGACTCGTCTGACTATTCGCTTTGGCTCCTGACTCGGCTCGTCTGACTACCAGCTCTGGTTTTGACTCCTGGCTTGTTATTTGTCTTGTGGACTTTTTATTTTTTTTTGCTATTAATAAAGGTGTGATTATTTTTGAACTTCTCGTCTCAGTCTGATTCCTGGCACCCTGACACATATGAAATATTTCATTTAGCCAGTGGTATCCCCACCCATCATGAAAGTTTTTGGCCTCAAGGCCAAGCTATAGATTGACTGTGTGAACACAGCCAGTAGAAGAAATTACTTTCCCAGTGAGCTATAGAAGATATAAGTTAATAAAATGTTAATTTTCCATTGTTCTTTCCAAGTATTGGTGATTGGTTTATAGACAGATAGAAGATAAAGAAGCAGGTATATGTACATAATGTGATAAAGTAATGAGATCTGGTTATCTAGAAGCTCAACCCATTTTATTAGGTTGTGGTATCAAAACACAAAATCAGCTAATTCATATACACAAATAAACCTTAAAAAATCTAATTCTCATACTTTTTATACTCTGCAACTGGTAAAAAAAGCAATTGGCAACACATTAAGGAAACAACTATTTTACAGTATACTGTCCCTTTAAATAATAAACTATTGATTGCTCTATATATTCACACACATTTAATAAACAAATCACATACTCATTCATTTAAGTTATATTTTCATTATCATGTTATTTAAAAGTGGGTTATTACATCTGGAATGTCATTCTAAAAAAATATACCTTGGTAAAAAAAAATATATTGTTAAAATGATCTATTCAGTTTCAAATGCAGTTTTATTGGGAACTGCATAATGTTGAATATTACAGAAGATGCCATTCTGTATTCTGTAATGTGATTGGATAGGCAGATTAGCATAAAAAAAAAATCTTTTCCAAAGCTGTTATGTTTGCAAATAATTAACACTTGATTAAACCAATTGGGGCTGCAATACCTTAGAGTTAAATCATACTACTCTTTCTGAAAGTACAGTACTAAGCATCATGTGAATCTTGAAATTCCACCATTTATGATTTTGATAAGTATTCTAAATGGAACTGTAGCTGCTAATCCTGAGACAGTCTAAATCCATAAAGAGGTGATTTGGAACAAGATAAAGGAAAAAGGTCAACTCTGTCACATGCAAAATGCCAAGGGACAGTTGCTGGGTTTGATTTACTGCCTCGACTACAATACAAGGGTCTGTCTAAATAGAAATGTCTACTAAACCTTTCCTTATCTGGAAAAGTTGGAGTAAAATATTTTTTTTTTGAAAAACAATGAGGCATAGAGTTGTCAAATGTTTTATTAGAAAATGATCATTGACAATGAATAACTATACATTATATTATAGATATAGAACTGTGAGAGCTGGTTATTGAAACACACAGCAGCCCTATAAACATTATATGGAAATAAATATTTTATTTTTTTATCTTCTTATATTTTTTTTAATGAAGTAGCCATGCAATGATTTTGTAAATGAGATGTCATTGGTGCTGAGTAATCAATTAAAAGACAGGCACCCCGATATTTAAAACATGGGCCATCGACAGACCCATGAGAAACTTCCTTTCTGGCTCGTAGGCCTTGCAGTCCGCCAGTCTTTTTATATATTGTAAAAAGGGGGCGGACAAAAAAAAAGCCTATCTAAAAAAAACATCTAAAAATTGCCCTGAAAAGTTATTTCAGCTCTTTTGCCCATTAAAAAAAAATATATTCTTAAAAAAAAAACCTAAGTTAAAAAAGCAAATCCTAAAAAAAGATTTCCCTGAAAAGGGCATTTGGTTGGGCATTGCCTTTAGAAGGACATTTGGTAGGGCAGTGCCTTAAAGTGAACATAGCTCGTTTGCTCAATAACAAAAAAAGCCCTATACTAAAAAAGCTGCCCTGAGAGGGGCATTTTGTTGAGTATTGCCCTGATAAGGACAGTTGGTAGGGCCTTGCCCTAAAGTCTAACAGCTCTTTTGCCCAATAAAAAAAACAAAAAAACTTTTCTAAAAAAAATCCTAATCTAAAAAACCCCCACTAACCATAAAAAAATATCTGTCCTAAAAAAAAAGATTGCCCTAAGAAGGGAATTTTGTGGTACATTACCCTAAAGTTATTTCAGCTCTTATGGGCTAAAAAAAACAACCCCAAAAAATCCTAACTCTAAAGTTTCTACTCACCTAACTTAAGTGCTCGTCTTATTTCTTTATGGCAGTGATCCTCCGGGGAAGTCGTCTTCATCTTCATGCCGGTGGTCCTCTTCTTCTGTCTTCCATCTTCTTTCTTCTTCCATCCGATACTTTTTTACTTATTATCTTCTTGCAGATGTTTTTTTATGCAGTCACCGTCCCACACTAAAGCTTGAATGCAAGATCCCTCCTTTTATAGGGGTGACCTTGCATTTCTATTGGCTGATTTTTAAATTCTTAGTCCAATCAACCAAAGAAGAAGAAGCTTTCATTCTATTGGTTGATAGGACTAAGGACATTTTGAGGTAGATCACTGTTGGAAGGTTAAAAAATGGTGGTCTGTTGGGGAATAGAATTATGGAAGGTTTTACCACAGGTTAAATGAAGAGGCTTATAGTAAAAGGGCCACTAATCACCTTGAGATTTATGTTTAAAATGTTTAGCTATGCATAATGAAACAACTTAGCATTATATTTTAATTATTTATTTCTCTTGTAAGGTGTATCCAGTCCACGGATCCTCCATTACTTGTGGGATATTCTCCTTCCCAACAGGAAGCTGCAAGAGGATCACCCACAGCAGAGCTGTCTATATAGCTCCTCCCCTAACTGCCACTACCAGTCATTCTCTTGCAGCTCTCGACAAGATAGGAAGTCGCTAGAGAGATGTGGTTTATGTAGTTTATCTTCAATCAAAAGTTTATTATTTTCAAATGGTACCGGAGTTGTACTGTTTTAGCCTCAGGCAGAAAGTTGAAGAAGAGTCTGCCTGTGGTTTTTGATGATCTTAGCAGGTTGTAACTAAGATCCATTGCTGTTCTCACACATAACTGAAGAGATGAGGTAACTTCAGCTGGGGGAATGGCGTGCAGGGCCTCCTGCTATGAGGTATGTGCAGTTTAAATTTTTCTAGAGAAATGAATATGCTAAAAAATGCTGTTAATACCGGATTTATTTAAGGTAAGCCTTATTACAGTGATTTAATAACAACTAGTATCATGCTTGCTGTAAAAGGTAATATTCTTATTACTTTCTCACATTACTGAAAATAAGATAACGTTTGCTGGAAGTGTTTAAACGTTTTTTTTTCTACATATTGGTGATAAAACTTTATTGGGGCCCAGTTTTTTCCACATGGCTGGCTAGATTTTGCCTAGGGATAGTTTTTTATGGCCCTCTCACTGTGAGTACAGTTTGGGAGGGGCCTAATTTCAGGCCTAAATCGTGCAGTAGTTTTTGCAGCTTGAGACTTCCAGCTTCCCTGAAGGAGTCCCCTGAACACTTAGGACCTCTACAAAGGGTTTTTGTGCCTTCAAAAGTTGTTGTATGGGCAGGTAGGACCACAGCAGAGCTGTGGCAGTTTGTTGTGACTGTTAAAAAACGTTTATGTTGTTTTTTTTATCCAGTTTTGAAACTAAGGGGTTAATCATCCATTTGCAAGTGGGTGCAATGCTCTGTTAGTCTATTATACACACTGTAAAAATTTCGTAAGATTTACTGATTTTTATTACTGTTTTTCAATTTCTGACAAAATTTGTTTCTCTTAAAGGCACAGTACCGTTTTTATTTTTTGCTTGTTTACATTTATCAAAGTGTTTTCAAAGCTTGCTGGTCTCATTGCTAGTCTGTTTAAACATGTCTGACATACAGGAAACTCCTTGTTCATTATGTTTAGAAGCCATTGTGGAATCCCCTCTTAGAATGTGTACCAAATGTACTGATTTTACTTTAAGTTATAAAGATCATATTCTGTCTTTAAAAGATTTATCACCAGAGGAAATTGACAAGGGGGAAGTTATGCAGACTAACTCGCCCCACGTGTCAGAACCTTTGACTCCCGCTCAAGGGACTCCCGCTCAAGTGGCGCCAAGTACATCTAGCACGCCCATGGCGTTTACTTTACAAGGCATGGCGGCAGTTATGGATCATACCCTTACAGCGGTATTGTTCAAACTACCAGGGTTACAAGGAAAGCGAGACAGCTCTGGGACTAGAAAAAATACAGAGCTCTCTGACGCTTTAGTAGCTATGTCTGATATCCCCTCACAATATGCAGAAGCTGAGACAGGAGAGCTTCTTTCTCTGGGTGATTTTTCTGACTCAGGGAAGATGCTTCAACCTGATTCTGATATGTCTACATTTAAATTTAAGCTTGAACACCTCCGCGTGTTGCTCAGGGAGGTTTTAGCTACTCTGGATGACTGTGACACCATTATAGTGCCAGATAAATTGTGTAGATTGGATAAATACTATGCAGTGCCTTTTTACAGTGATGTTTTTCCAATACCTAAAAGGTTTTCAGAAATTATTACTAAGGAATGGGACAGACCAGGTGTACCGTTCTCTCCCCCTCCTATTTTTAAGAAAATGTTTCCAATAGATGCCGCTACACGGGACTTATGGCAAACGGTCCCTAAGGTGGAGGGAGCAGTTTCTACCCTAGCTAAGCGTACAACTATTCCCGTCGAGGACAGTTGTGCTTTCCTAGATCCAATGGATAAAAAGTTAGAGGGTTACCTTAAGAAAATGTTTATTCAACAAGGTTTTATTCTCCAGCCTCTTGCATGCATTGCCCCGGTCAATGCTGCTGCGGCCTTCTGGTTTGAGTCTCTGGAAGAGGCCTTACAGGTAGAAACTCCATTGGATGATATACTTGACAAGCTTAAAGCGCTTAAGCTAGCCAATTCATTTGTTTCTGACGCCGTTGTTCATTTAACCAAACTAACGGCTAAGAACTCAGGTTTTGCTATACAGGCGCGTAGGGCGCTATGGCTTAAATCCTGGTCAGCTGACGTTACTTCAAAGTCTAAGCTTCTCAACATTCCCTTCAAGGGGCAGACCCTATTCGGGCCTGGACTGAAGGAGATCATTTCTGATATTACTGGAGGAAAAGGTCATGCCCTTCCTCAGGATAGGTCTAATAAATTAAGGACCAAACAAACTAATTTTCGTGCCTTTCGAAACTTTAAGACGAGCGCGGCATCAACTCCCTCTAATGCAAAACAAGAGGGAAATTTTGCCCAGTCCAAGCCAGTCTGGAGACCTAACCAGGCCTGGAACAAAGGTAAGCAGGCCAAGAAGCCTGCTGCTGCCTCTAAGACAGCATGAAAGATCAGCCCCCGATCCAGTAACGGATCTAGTAGGGGGCAGATTTTCTCTCTTCGCCCAGGCTTGGGCAAGAGATGTCCAGGATCCCTGGGCGTTGGAAATTGTGTCCCAGGGATATCTTCTGGACTTCAAAGCTTCTTCCCCAAAAGGAAGATTTCACCTCTCACAATTATCTGCAGACCAGATAAAGAGAGAGGCCTCCTAGTTATGGGAGTGATCCACCCAGTTCCAAAGGAGAAACAGGGGCAAGGCTTCTATTCAAATCTCTTTGTGGTTCCCAAGAAAGAGGGAACCTTCAGACCAATCTTAGATCTCAAGATCCTAAACAAATTTCTCAGGGTCCCATCTTTCAAGATGGAGACTATTCGAACCATCCTACCTATGATCCAGGAGGGTCAATACATGACTACCGTGGACTTAAAGGATGCTTATCTTCACCTTCCGATACACAAAAATCATCATCGGTTTCTCAGGTTCGCCTTCCTAGACAGGCATTACCAGTTTGTGGCTCTTCCCTTTGGGTTAGCTACGGCACCAAGAATCTTTACGAAGGTTCTGGGGTCACTTCTGGCGGTCCTAAGGCCGTGGGGCATAGCAGTAGCCCCTTACTTAGACGACATTCTGATACAGGCGTCGAATTTCCAAATTGCCAAGTCCCATACGGACATTGTTCTAGCATTCCTGAGGTCTCATGGGTGGAAAGTGAATGAAAAGAAGAGTTCTCTATCACCTCTCACAAGAGTTTCCTTCCTGGGAACTCTGATAGATTCTGTAGAAATGAGGATTTACCTGACAGAGGACAGGTTGTCAAAACTTCTAAATTCCTGCCGTGTTCTTTATTATACTTCTCACCCTTCGGTGGCTCAGTGTATGGAAGTAATCGGCTTAATGGTAGCGGCAATGGACATAGTTCCATTTGCCCGCCTACATCTCAGACTGCTGCAACTCTGCATGCTCAGTCAGTGGAATGGGGATTACACAGATTTGTCCCCTCTACTAAATCTGGATCAAGAGACCAGGGATTCTCTTCTCTGGTGGCTATCTCGGGTCCATCTGTCCAAAGGTATGACCTTCCGCAGGCCAGATTGGACAATAGTAACAACAGATGCCAGCCTTTTGGGCTGGGGTGCAGTCTGGAACTCTCTGAAGGCTCAGGGTTCATGGACTCAGGAGGAGGCACTCCTTCCAATAAACATTCTGGAACTAAGAGCGATATTCAATGCTCTTCAGGTTTCAAAGATAATTCAATGGGCAGAGATTCACTCTTGCCATCTATCAGCTATCCGTATCCCAGGAGTAGAGAACTGGGAGGCAGATTTTCTAAGTCATCAGACTTTTCATCCGGGGGAGTGGGAGCTTCATCCGGAGGTGTTTGCACAGTTGATTCAACGTTGGGGCAAACCAGAACTGGATCTCATGGTGTCTCGCCAGAACGCCAAGCTTTCTTGTTACGGATCCAGGTCCAGGGATCCCAAAGGAACGCTGATAGATGCTCTAGCAGCGCCTTGGTTCTTCAACCTGGCTTATGTGTTTCCACCGTTTCCCCTGCTCCCTCGTCTGATTACCAAGATCAAACAGGAGAGAGCATCGGTAATTTTGATAGCACCTGCATGGCCACGCAGGACTTGGTATGCAGATCTGGTGGACATGTCATCCTTTCCACCATGGGCTCTGCCTATGAGGCAGGACCTTCTACTTCAGGGTACTTTCAACTATCCAAATCTAATTTCTCTGCGGCTGACTGCTTGGAGATTGAACGCTTGATTTTATCAAAGCATGGTTTCTCCGAGTCGGTCATTGATACATTAATACAGGCGCAAAAGCCTGTCACCAGGAAAATCTATCATAAGATATGGTGTAAATATCTTCATTCGTGTGAATCCAAGGGTTACTCATGGAGTAAGGTCAGATTCCTAGTATATTATCTTTTCTCCAAGAAGGATTGGAGAAGGGTTTGTCAGCTAGTTCCTTAAAAGGACAGATTTCTGCTCTGTCTATTCTTTTGCACAAGTGTCTGGCTGAGGTTCCAGACGTGCAGGCGTTTTGTCAGGCTTTAGTCAGAATCAAGCCTGTGTTTAAACCTGTTGCTCCGCCTTGGAGTTTAAATTTAGTTCTTAAGGTTCTTCAAGGGGTTCCATTTGAACCTTTGCATTCCATAGATATTAAGCTCTTATCCTGGAAGGTTCTGTTTTTAGTAGCTATCTGCTTTACAATGTGATTCCCCTTATCTCATTTTTCATGCAGATAAGGTAGTTTTACGTACCAAACCTGTTTTTTTACCTAAGGTGGTATCTAATAAAAATATCAATCAGGAGATTGTCACTGTGTCCTAATCCTTCTTCAAAGAAGGAATGTCTTTTACACAATCTTGACGTGGTTCGTGCTTTAAAGTTTTATTTACAAGCTACTAAAGATTTTCGTCAAACATCTGCATTGTTTGTTGTCTACTCTGGACAGAGGAGAGGCCAAAAGGCTTCGGCAACCTCTCTTTCTTTTTTTCTAAGGAATATAATATGCTTAGCTTATGAGACTGCTGGCCAGCAGCCTCCTGAAAGGATTACAGCTCATTCTACTAGAGCGGTAGCTTCCAAATGGGCTTTTAAAAATGAGGCTTCTGTTGAACAAATTTGTAAGGTGGCGACTTGGTCTTCGCTTCATACTAAGGTCTTGCAGGCAGTGGTGCCTTCCGTTTAAGCGCCTGCCTTGCCCCTCCCTTCATCCGTGTCCTATAGCTTTGGTATTGGTATCCCACAAGTAATGGATGATCTGTGGACTGGATACACCTTACAAGAGAAAACATAATTTATGCTTACCTGATAAATTTATTTCTCTTGTGGTGTATCCAGTCCACGGCCCGCCCTGTCATTTTAAGGCAGGTGTTTTTTATTTTTAAACTACAGTCACCACTGCACCCTATAGTTTCTCCTTTCTCTTCTTATCTTCGGTCGAATGACTGGTAGTTGCAGTTAGGGGAGGAGCTCTACAGCTCTGCTGTAGGTGATCCTCTTGCAGCTTCCTGTTGGGAAGGAGAATATCCCACAAGTAATGGATGATCCGTGGACAGGATAACAAGAAAACAAAGAAAATTTGGTTATAGAAATGCATTGAAAAGTTGTTTAAAATGATATGCTCTATCTGAATCACGAAAGAAAACTTTGGGGTTTTATGTCCTTTTACTTGCTGTAATTATTGCTTAGGAGCTGTTGCTAAAAAGGCTGTTTGTGAGACACTGTATAATACATCTGTTAGACTTGATAGTTCTGAGTTTGGGAATCCCAGCATATGTGCCTCTCTGTCACTGCTATTGATCACAAGGTGATTGGTGTGAAATATGTGTAGCATATCAGCATGGAACAAGCAACTTCGTCGACACATAATGGGTATATCAAATTAAGTGCAAGACATCCTTCTGATCTGAACACTATTTTCCAGTAAGGGGCAGCACACCTGCTGTGTCATATTTGCTGGTCAGGATGTTTAAATGTCAAGTCGTATTTTTTTTTAAAAGATCACAAAGAATTCTCATGAATCATGACTCAATATTAAAGCCCTTTAACATTTCTTATCATAGTTAATAGTATTTTAAACTATGTCACTGCACGCCTGACCTGTTGATCTATGTGGAAAATGGACTTTCAACAGTTTTCTTCACTGATATTAACCCCTTTTATCCTCTAAACCCAGTTAATCCACTCTAATTTGTTTAAAGGGCATTCAGATAATCCTTCTTTATGGTTTAACTAGGATTTCCACTCTTTTTTTCTCTCTCTCAAGAGACTGCAGTTGAATTCAAATCCCTCTTTTGGAGGTGACATTTCTCATTCATTTGCTTTTTATCTCAAAAGAATTCAGGTTTCAATTCCTTGACAAAAACACTGAAATTTTGCTTAAATTATTTAACAAATTTATATATTTTGTAAAATAAAAACAAAAAAAATGTTGTTCATATTCTTGCAAAATTTAAAGTATCAAAAACTATTTAAGGGGGAAGATAAGGTTGATTGTTTTTAACTACACTTTCATACCAATATTGGATTGATCAATTAAAGGGACACTGAACCAAAAAAAAATTATTTCATGATTCAGATAGAGCATGCAATTTTAAGCAACTTTCTAATTTACTCCTATTATCAATTTTTCTTCGTTCTCTTGGTATCTTTATTTGAAAAAAGAAGGCATCTAAGCTTGTTTTGGGGGTTCAGAACTCTGGACAGCACTTTTTTATTGGTGGATGAATTTATCCACCAATCAGCAAGAACAACCCAGGTTGTTCACCAAAAATGGGCCGGCATCTAAACTTACATTCTTGCATTTCAAATAAAGATACCAAGAGAATGAAGAAAAATTGATAATAGGAGTAAATTGGAAAGTTGCTTAAAATGTCATGCTCTATCTGAATCACAAAAGAAAAAAAAATTGGGTTCAGTGTCCCTTTAAGTTAAAGGGTTATGAAACCCAAAATTAATTATTTTATTATTCAGAGCATACCATTTTAATTGACTTTCCAATGTAATTCTATTATCTAATCTGCTTAGTTTGTATCCTTAATTGAAAAGCATACCTAGGTAGGCTAAGGAGCTGCATTCTAGCTGCTGATTGGTGGCTTTACATATATGTCTCTTGTTATTGGCTTACTGATGTTTTCCCAGCTAGCTCCCAGTAGTGCATTGCTGCTCCTTCAGAAAATAATGCTAGAAAAATGTATTTATATTTGGCAATAGAAGTAAATTGGAAAATTGTTTAATAATCTATGCTCTTTCTGAATCACAAAAGAAAAATGTTGGGGTTAATGCCCATTTATACTACTGAGGTAAAATAAGTATTTAACCCCACCTACAAAAACACCCATTTCTTGTATTGCAGGAAGAAGGTTCGTCCCCTCTGTGGAGTCACTTTCGCTGATCACCTCCTTTATACTGCTATACATATAACACTGAGTTTTTACAATTCAGATAGAGAAGGCAATTGTAAGCAACTTTCTAATTTACTCCAATTATCATTTTTTCTTCATTCTTTTGCTATCTTTATTTGAATGTAAGCTTAGAAGCCAAACCATATTTGGTTCAGCACCTGGGTAGAGCTTGCTGGTTGGTGGCTACATTTAGAAACCAATCAGAAAGCACTACCTAGGTGCTACATCAAAAATGGTCCGGCTTCTATGCTTACATTCTTGCTTTTTCAAATAAATAAAACAAGAAAATGAAGATTGATAATAGGAGTAAATTAGAATGTTGTTTAAAATTGCATACTCTATCTGAGGACAGTACACTATAAAATTGTTTCTCCCTTAATGTGGTTCCAATAACTTTTTTTATCAGATGCATGAGATTTGCATTTTTATGGTTTATTTGTGTATATGAATTAGCTGATTTTGTGTTTTAAAGCCACAACCTAATAAAATGGGTTGAGCTTGTAGTTATAATCAGATCTCATTACTTTATCACATTGTGTACATATACCTGCTTCTTTATTTTATATCTGTCCATAAACCAATCACCAATACATGGAGAGAACAATGGAAAATAACATTTTATTACCTTATCTCTTCTATAAACCACTGGGAGTGTAAATTCTTGTACTGGCTGTGTAATTACAGCTTGGCCTCGAGGCCAAAAACTTTCATGATGGATGGGGATACCACAGGCTAAATACACTATTTCAAATGCCAATATGAGGGTAAAGGAAACACATGTAAACAATTTAATACACCCCAGCTGGTAAAGTGGATCTTTGGGAACAAATTAAAGAGGAGAACATTTTTGAGTAAACTTTCCCTTTAAGTGGTTTCTATGTGCATGTGCAGCACATGCGTTAAGGAGTGAGCCTGCATACTGTTTATGCAAATGGATCATTATTCAGTTTGCAACAGTATAAGTGTTTTTAGATATGGCTATCCCCAAATTGTAGGCGGCCTCTGGTTTAATCTACATTGGTTTATAGATGATGATCAAGTAAGTTTATCAACTGAATAAAATATTATTATCATTTTAATGTTGATAGTGCATATTTTAATATGGCATATTGTACAGCTTAATTAGACAATTTGTAAAAATGTACAGTTTCCTGTCCCATTAAATGTTAAACACATCTGTCTCAATCACAATCTATCGTCTGAGGCTTCTTCAGCTATTTTCAGGGCCGAAAAGGCTACTTTTCAATTTAACACGATCACAATACTGCGTTTTCGTCTCTTTCCTGATTTCGCAATAATGTGTTTTTCCGATCCTTGCTAAAAGCCCTATTTCTCCTCTGGGGCCAAAAAGTTCTCGTTGATCACAATCCATTTTTGAGTCACTTTCAGTACCTTTTCAGGCCAGTTTTAACTTGTCAAATTCAACACCTCTAGGGTTTTGATCCTTAAAAGGGCATTTGCAGATATTTCATAGCCATTTGCAAACAGTCTATTATCTTTCAAATGTGCAAAGCTCTCTAAAATGGCCACAGTACACATTGCTATGATCTATTAACATACCTGGTATCAGAGGCGGACTGAGACCAATCAGGGCCCTGGGCAAAAATTAGGGAAGGGCCCCCACTGTCTCACACTGAACCAACTAAATGTATTCAAATGTATGCAAATGAACATGGTAGCCTCCCTGTCCTGAGCCCATCAGGCCCACCAACCTCCAGGGCCAGGAACCCTAATGTAAAGACAAAGAGACAGGGCCATCAACCTCCAGAGCCAGACCCCACACTCCATGGTCTTCACAGCAACAGACCCCATGGAGATGCCATTTGTGGGCTACCTACATGCTGGGCCCTAGGTCCAGGTCCTATTTGCCCGGCTGATCAGTCCGCCCCTGCCTGGTATTGATTCATTAAAGCTCAATTTATCCCTATTGTATGGGCTGTTTACAGTGGAAAGGGTACGCATTTATATATGTTCAGGATATGATATACTGTCTGCTAAGGAGATCTGAAGGAATAGTCACTTCAGGACCTCATCAACTACAAATGGCATGTTTTTATTTTGATATTTAATTAAAAGTCACACAGTACTGGCATCTTCATAGCTATGTTTCAAAACAGGATTGCACAATTGAGATATTCACAGCAAATTATTGCAATCTGTTTCCATCCGCACCACTGCTAGACCATCTGATTGCATCTTTTTATATTTTCAGGATAGGCAGATCGTGCAACACTTTTCTATCTTGATATGATCACTTTTAAACTTAGACAAGTATTGTTTATGACAATATTGTATTTCTTTTGTTTGTTAAACATACAGTCTAGTCCAAAATAAACTTTCATGATTCAAATAGGGGTTGCAATTTTAAAAACATTTCCAATTATTTTTTTCACCAATTTTGCTTTGTTCTCTTGGTATTCTTAGATGAAAGCTAAACTTAGGTAGGCTCATATGCTAATTTCTTAGACCTTGAAGGCCGCCTCTAATTTGAATGCATTTTGACAGTTTTTCACCATTAGAAGGAGTTAGTTCATGTGTATCATATAGATAACATTGAGCTCATGCATGTGATGTTACCTAGAAGTCAGCAGTGATTGGCTAAAATGCAAGTCTGTCAAAAGAATTGACATAAGGGGCAGTTTGCATAGGCATAGATACAAGGTAATTACAGAAGTAAAACATGTATTTTTATAACTGTGTTGGTTATGCAAATCTGGGGAATGAATAAAAAAGGGATTATCTATCTTTTTAAACAACAAAAATGCTGGTGTTGACTGTCCCTTTAAAGCATCGTTTCCATTTTGGCATGATCTGAAAGCAAGATGGTGAACAATCACTTTTAATTGATCTAATAAATACCAAGATAACGTCACAACAGCATTAAAGGGACATTCTAGCCGAAAACTTCCTTTCATGCTTTAGAAAGAGCATGCTATTTTAAACAGTTTTCTAATTTACTTCTGTTATCTAATTTGCTTCATTGTCGTGATATACTTGGTTGAAAAGCATATCTAGATATGCTCAGTATCTGCTGATTGGTGGCTGCACATAGATGCCTCTTGCTATTGGGTCACCCATGTGCATTGCTATTTCTTCAACAAGGGATATCTAAAGAATGAAGCAAATTAGATAATAGAAGTAAATTGGAACGTTGTTTAAAATTGTATTCTCTACCTGAATCATGAAAGAAAAGTTTTGGGTTTCATGACCCTTTAAAATACATATTAAATATTCAATATTAAATGCATAGAGAATGAAATTCTTACAAAAACATCCAGGGCAAAAATACCTCATAGTGTGTAGCCCTATACCATGCAAGTCTAGGCAGTATTGCTGTTCTTACACTTACTCCAGATACACAAAACCCTAGCCACAGTCTGGCCCCTCCTCACATGGGAGGTTAATGCCAATGCAGGTATAGCAATGAGGATCTGTGCTATCACAGAAGCAAACTGCCAATGTGTAGCAAATGCACCAATGGATAAATATTCACATACTACACATAGTATCAGCAGGTATCTAGCAATGTAGTAATAGTTAGAGGAAAAACAAGTGACGTCACCTTAAATGGCAGGCTATGGATGTGCTTAAAGCTGAATACAGGTACTTATTCCTTCTTAAAAGATATCCCACTATCACCTCAACAGCAAGTAATGTTCAGGCCTAACAAAGCAATGGCAGAAGGGATCTTTCCAACAGAAGTCCTTAGTATATAGCTGCCTTACTGCTTCCACTGATATGTAGTGTGTAGTGTGTAGCTTGAACGCACATGCTACTGTCAACAGGCTTGAGGCATACAAGGCAAGCCTACGCGCATTTTGCCCTGCACTGTTGTGTCCTATGGAGCTTCTTTCTGGGCTTCCAGTTAGGGAACTTTTCTAGCCACATTCGGGTGAGAGAGCTGCATTTTACACAAGCAACTGTTTGTGCATCCCCTGCCCTTGTTCTACCAATTACTCCAGAGCAGGGTTTGTCAATCATCCCAGACAAATCAGACCTGGATAATTTAATTTACCACCTATAATTGCTACTCCTTTTGTTATTTGCATGTTTGCATAAGCAATCCTGTACTGCAAGGGCTCAAAAGCTGCATCAGTCGCGTGATAAACAGAATCCTTTGTGTTTATACATTTTTTTATATCTACTTTGATGTGAACTGCAATATGTATTTCAATTGTTCCCATTCCTTAGATTGCAAACTGCAAAGACAGTAAATACAGAAATAATTTTTACAAAACCTATTTCTGAAAGCAGCAATACATTGTATTAAGAAAGAAATTACATTATATTTCAAGAAAAGCTTAACTAATAAAAGTTGTAGTTTCCTGGCATAGCTTTTAACCCCTTAATGACCACAGCACTTTTCCATTTTCTGTCCGTTTGGGACCAGGGCTATTTTTACATTTCTGCGGTGTTTGTGTTTAGCTGTAATTTTCCTCTTACTCATTTACTGTACCCACACATATTATATACCGTTTTTCTCGCCACTAAATGGACTTTCTAAAGATACCATTATTTTCATCATATCTTATAATTTACTATAAAAAAAAAATATAAAATATGAGGAAAAATGGAAAAAAACACACTTTTTCTAACTTTGACCCCCAAAATCTGTTACACATCTACAACCACCAAAAAACACCCATGCTAAATAGTTTCTAAATTTTATCCTGAGTTTAGAAATACCCAATGTTTACCTGTTCTTTGCTTTTTATGCAAGTTATAGGGCAATAAATGCAAGTAGCACTTTGCTATTTCCAAACCAATTTTTTTCAAAATTAGCGCTAGTTACATTAGAACACTGATATCTGTCAGGAATCCCTGAATATCCCTTGACATGTATATATTTTTTTTTAGTAGACATCCCAAAGTATTGATCTAGGCCCATTTTGGTATATTTCATGCCACCATTTCACCGCCAAATGCGATCAAATACAAAAAATTGTTCACTTTTTCACAAATTTTTTCACAAACTTTCGGTTTCTCACTGAAATTATTTACAAACAGCTTGTGCAATTATGGCATAAATGGTTGTAAATTCTTCTCTGGGATCCCCTTTGTTCAGAAATAGCAGGCATATATGGCTTTGGCATTGCTTTTTGGTAATTAGAAGGCCGCTAAATGCCACTGCGCACCACACGTGTATTATGTCCAGCAGTTAAGGGGTTAATTAGGAAGCTTTTAGGGAGCTTGTAGGGTTAATTTTAGCTTTAGTGTAGTGTAGTAGACAACCCCAAGTATTGATCTAGGCCCATTTTGGTATATTTCATGCTACCATTTCACCGCCAAATGCGATCAAATTAAAAAAAACGTTAATTTTTTCACAATTTTAGGTTTCTCACTGAAATCATTTACAAACAGCTTGTGCAATTATGGCACAAATGGTTGTAAATGCTTCTCTGGGATCCCCTTTGTTCAGAAATAGCAGACATATATGACTTTGGCGTTGCTTTCTGGTAATTAGAAGGCCGCTAAATGCTGCTGTGCCTCACACGTGTATTATGGCTAGCAGTGAAGGGGTTAATTAGGGAGTTTGTAGGGAGCTTGCAGGGTTAATTTTAGCTTTAGTGTAGAGATCAGCCTCCCACCTGACACATCCCACCCCCTGATCCCTCCCAAACAGCTCCCTTCCCTCCCCCACCCCACAATTGTCCCCGCCATCTTAAGTACTGGCAGAAAGTCTGCCAGTACTAAAATAAAAGGGTTTTTTAAAATAATAAAACAATTTTTTTAGCATATTTACATATGCTACTGTGTAGGGTCCCCCCCTTAGCCCCCAACTTCCCTGATCCCCCCCAAAACCGCTCTCTAAGCCTCCCCTCTGCCTTAATTGGGGCCATCTTGGGTACTGGCAGCTGTCTGCCAGTACCCAGTTTGCAAAAAAATATGTTTTTTTTTATTTTTTTGCCTGGTTTTTCTGTAGTGTAGCTTCCCCCTCCCCACAGACCAACTCCCACCACCTAACTGATGTTGTTTTTCTCTGATTTGATTATTTTATTTTACTGTTTGTTTTCATTTTCCTACAAAAAATATTCTGTGTGTAGCGGTTCCCACCCGCTCCCTCCCCGTGCACGCGCCCGCCCCCACCCTCCTGTGCACGTGCGCGCTTCAGTGCGCGTCCCCTCGCATCCCCGCCCACGATCCCGCCCCCCTCCACATCACGAGGGCCATCGATGGCCGCCACCCGCCTCCCGGTCCGGCTCCCACCCACCAACGAAGTAAGCCACCGATCTCCGGTGCAGAGAGGGCCACAGAGTGTCTCTCTCTGCACCGGATGGCTTAAAAATGTTATTGCAGGATGCCTCCGTATCGAGGCATCACTGCAATAACCGGAAAGCAGCTGGAAGCGAGCAGGAATTGCTTCCAGCTGCTTTCCACACCGAGGACGTGCAGGGTACGTCCTCAGGCGTTAACTGCCTTTTTTTTGAGGACGTACCCTGCACGTCCTCGGTCGTTAAGGGGTTAATGAAAATATACTTGTCTGTCTATTTAGTAATTCTGTATAACTTTTGGTAAAAAATGTGTTACGTGTCAACAGATCTGAGTGTTAGTAAATATTGATCGCCATTTAAAGGGACAATCTACAATATAATTTTTATTGTTTTAAAAGATAGATAATCCCTTTATTACCCATTCCCCAGTTTTGCATAACCAACACGGTAATATTAATATACTTTTTACCTCTGTGATTACCTTGTATCTAAGCCTCTTCTGACAGCCACTTGATCACATGACTGTGACTATTTAAAATCTATTGCATTTAGTTGCATTTAGTACTAAGTTGTGCTAGCTCTTAAATAACTTCCCGAGCGTGAACACATTGCTATCTATATGGCCCACATGAACTAGCAGTCTCCTGTTTTGAAAAGCAAATACAAAAGCATGTGATAAGAGGCTATCAATAGAGCCTTTGAAACATGCAGAAATTTAGAGTTTTAAATGTTATAAAGTATATTAATATAACAATGTTGATTGTGCAAAGCTGGGGAATGGGTAGTAAAGGCGTTATCTATCTTTTTAAACAATAACAATTTTAGTGTAGACTGTCACTTTAAATAAAAAAAAACAAAACTCACTTTTTATCTAAATATTTATCAACAGTCCATGGAAGCAGTTAAAGAGCAAGGCATTTCGGTTCTCTTGCTTCAGAATCATATAAGTCTAAATATATTTAAATCAAATTAACATTATGATGCTGCAATTCTTTTTAAACAGCTAAACTCCACCACGACTTGCCAAATTTGTAGGAACCAATCTGGGCTCAAGTCTGCAGCTTAAAAGGCTAGCCCTGATCTTATTTTACTTATAGGTGCTCATTTATCATTGGTCTGTCCAACATGATCTGCTCAGTGGATCATGTCCGACAGACATCAATGAATTGCGCAAGCAGTTCTTGTGAACTGCTTGTGCAATGATGCCCCCTGCAGATTCACGGCCAATCGGCCGCTAGCAGGGGGTGTCAGAGCAGCAGTCTTAAGACCGCTGCTTCAAAGCTGCTGTTTCCAACGAGCCTGAAGGCTCGCGCGGAAACAGGGGCATCTTGATAATTCGGCCCCATAGAGTTCATTATATTGCACTGCTTATGTGTTAAAGGGAATTAGGGAAAGACGTGCATTTTCAGTGTGCTAAATTACATGAAGAGAGGAAAACATAAATCATGACAGTTTATTACAGAGTATAAATTCATCTTTTATATTAAAATCTTAATATGTTTAAATATTGTGGAAATAATATAATCCGTTTTAACATCTGCAATTCTCAAAATTAAATTGCAACACAAGTAAGGGGCACCGCCTGTGAGAGAGGACGGAAAATTGTGTGGTCTTGAGACAGAGATGTATGGCCATAGAATGCAAGGTACCCCTAACCACAAGCACTTTATCACCTTAAAGGGACATTCTACACCTTAGTCATCTTAAAGTCTTACCTCAGATTAAGCTGCAAATAACCTCCTGCAGCCTTTCTCTATCATGCAGCAGTAACAGTAAAAAAGTTATTTTAAAATGACTATGGTTTCTGGTCACTTTGAAATGGCTACCAAGCTCCACCCACTGATGACATCACAATCTTGGCTGCATCTAGGCTTAATAGCATTGACAGTCTGTTGAAACCAACTAGTGAGCATTTTGTTATTGGACATCATATGCCACCTAGATTTTGATGTCATAAGTGGGTGGAGCTTGGCAGCCACTGCAAAGTGGCCAGAAACAATATTAATTTCAATATAACTTTTTTACTGTTCTTACTGCATGATATAGAAAGGGTGCAGAACGCTATAGCAGCTTAGACTAAATTCTGCAGGAAAAGCCTCTTGAGAGATGTGAAAAGTATTGGTTGACCTGTCCAAATCTCCTTGCTCTGTAAAAATTAAAATATATTTGTCTAAAATTATTCTCCCTTGGTTAGTAAGTTGTTGAAATATAAGCCAAGAAGTACTCAGATGGGAACTAACATAGCTATAATAGTTTATCCTATGGGAAAGTGCTCACAAAGGGTACTACTTTTAGTATTTCACAAATCAGGACTTTCTCAAGCCATATTAGTTCCAATACATCAGCCAATTATCCTCTGCTTAAAAGAAGTTTTCACTTAAAGAGATATTAAACCCAAATTTTTTCTTTCATGATTCAGATAGATCATGCAATTTTATACAACTTTCTAATTTACTTCTACTATAAAAAAAAATTCGTTCTATTTGTATCTTTATTTTAAAAGTAGGAATTATAGCTTAGGAGCCGGCCTATTTTTGGTTCAGAACCCTGGTTAGCGTTTGCTGATTGGTGGCAAAATTGGCTACACCAATCAGCAAGCGCTACCCAGGTGCTGAACCAAAAATGGGCCTGCTCCTAAGCTATAATTCCTGATTTTAAAATAAAGATACAAAGAGAACAAAGTAAACATGATAATAGGAGTAAATCAGAAAGTTGCTTAAAATAGCATGCTTTATCTGAGTCATTAAAGAAAAAATTGGGGTTTAATATCCCTTTAACTGCAAATATATACTTTGGTGCACATCCTTAAAATGACTTTAGCCCAGTAAGCAGTTACCCTCCAGCTACACTTTTGTACTGTTATCTGCATAATAAAAAAACCTACTGCTGAGTTAACATTTTGCTTTAATTTTATTTTGTGGAATTTTTGAATAAAAATGTATTTATAAGAACAGGAAAGTCAAAATTAAACTTGAATGGTTCAGATAAAGCATCTACTATTACAAGACACTTTTAAATTCACTTCTATTTTCAAATGTGCTTTGTTCTCTTGTTATCCTTGTTGAAAAAGAATAGGCACATATCCTACAGTAGTGGGAGCTACCTGCTGATTGGTGCCTGCACACATTTGTCTCTTGTGATTGGATAACTAGATGTGTTCAGCTGGCTGCCAGTAGGGCAATGCTGTTATTTCAGCAAAGGATAACAAGAGAATGAAGCAAATGTGATTATAGAAGTAAAATGGAAAGTTGTTTAGAATTGTGTGTCATGAAACATTTGTGGTTTCCTGTCCCTTTAAACTGAGGGAGGGAATACAGTGATCCTGTCAGCACATGCATTCTCTTTTACAGGATGTGGCTACTGAGGAACGTTTGGGATAAAATATCCTTTTTTTGTTCGAGATCTTCATTTTAGTGATTCACTGTATAAATAACATTTCCTTTAATCTCAGCACGAGCACCAGAAAGGGCTCTCAGAGTCGGCAACTTCATAAAAGGAGCCCTAAATATTTTAATTGCACCCATATTAATTCTATTATACAGTTATCCTCAATTCTGAATTAATTAACTGCTATGTTTAATTTTCAGTTAACCCTGTATCATTTTGCTTTGTTACCCCCCGTGGACTAAACACAAACATTGACTTTGGCTGCTGCTATAAGACCAGATGAAGATTTTCATCCGTCTCTGTTTGTTATATGATGTATCTTTTCTAACTCCCCTGCTAATAATGTGGCCGGTATTGGTCCCTTAGCATAGTTGATATGTATTATGTTATACACACTATGTTCTTGCATCTATCGTTTGTTGATATGCTGGGGTTAGATCAATCTTTGTGGGTCTGTCACCTTGATACCTATGAGTATAGAGGGTGCTACCCGCACTTCTAGATTTATATTATTATGTTGAATTTACCATTGACAAAAGCCCATGTGAGGGCTGAAACTTTTGGTTATTTACACATTAAACGGATTATATACAGGGAGTACAGAATTATTAGGCAAATGAGTATTTTGTAGATAGGAGAGTGTATAGGGGCGTTGTTTCCAGCTTAAGGGATCGTGCGTATCTATGTGACTATATAGAATGTGAAATTTGAAGTGCCAATATTAATATGTGCAAACAAAATTTTTTTAAAACTTAATGTGATTAAATTAGTTCTAAAACCTCTCTACTTAGTGTATACTTAGTGTATATGTGAATAAAAAGTGAATTTTTTTTTTTAACCTAAAATCGTGTTTTGCACTGTGTTATCAGAGTGTCTATACGCCCTATATTAATGGGTGTAAAAAATGACAGTATATGGAGTCGAGACGTACCATCCAAAATTAATTATAATTTATTAAAATATTAGTTAAAATATAAAACTTCTGTATCAGACTGTTTACACGTTCCTCTAAAATAAACTATGGGACGTCTCCCAAATGCATAAAACAATATATATTAGACCTTTACATCTGTATTTATATATCGTAGCTATAGGGAGCGTGACGTCAGACGCCGAACAGAGGCGGCAAAGCGAGAAGGATTGCAGTCAGAAGTCACAGGTTGATCCGATAAACACAGCGGTGAAATCAAAGGGATCTGTGAGTACTGAGACAAAAAAGCAAGTAAACCCCCAAAATAGTGTGTACTAAAAGTTTGATTACATTCACATCACCATACGTTGACATTTGTAAAGACTCTGACTGCGTGCAAGGCACTAAGAGCAGTCTCACAAAAAAGTTTGTTTACCACGGACTGTGCAAAACCAATACTGCATATTATTTAAGAAAATGATTTGCTAGACCAATAATTGTAAAGTATAGATAAGGTTTTAAGCTTTTTTATATCTTCACCCAAATATGAAGTGTTGAAATTTCTGTTAAGTAAAGATCAAAGGTTAACTAAGACAAAGTAACTATTCAAAAGGTTTTTAAGTTAGCTTCATTGTTACTTTACTGTTATAAAATCTTTAGCCAGCAATTGCTACGATATATAAATACAGATGTAAAGGTCTAATATATATTGTTTTATGCATTTGGGAGACGTCCCATAGTTTATTTTAGAGGAACGTGTAAACAGTCTGATACAGAAGTTTTATATTTTAACTAATATTTTAATAAATTATAATTAATTTTGGATGGTACGTCTCGACTCCATATACTGTCATTTTTTACACCCATTAATATAGGGGGTATAGACACTCTGATAACACAGTGCAAAACACGATTTTAGGTTAAAAAAAAAAAAAAATTCACTTTTTATTCACATATACACTAAGTATACACTAAGTAGAGAGGTTTTAGAACTAATTTAATCACATTAAGTTTTAAATTTTTTTTATTTTTTTTGCACATATTAATATTGGCACTTCAAATTTCACATTCTATATAGTCACATAGATACGCACGATCCCTTAAGCTGGAAACAACGCCCCTATACACTCTCCTATCTAGAAAATCACACTTATAAGACCGAAGGATCTTACATAAATAGGGTGTTTGGGATCTTCTATAGTTCCAGCGCTCTACTCATTTACACCAAATAAATGAGTATTTTGACCACATCATCCTCTTTATGCATGTTGTCTTACTCCAAGCTGTATAGGCTCGAAAGCCTATTACCAATTAAGCATATTAGGTGATGTGCATCTCTGTAATGAGAAGGGGTGTGGTCTAATGACATCAACACCCTATATCAGGTGTGCATAATTATTAGGCAACTTCCTTTCCTTTGGCAAAATGGGTCAAAAGAAGGACTTGACAGGCTCAGAAAAGTCAAAAATAGTGAAATATCTTGCAGAGGGATGCAGCACTCTTAAAATTGCAAAGCTTCTGAAGCGTGATCATCGAACAATCAAGCGTTTCATTCAAAATAGTCAACAGGGTCGCAAGAAGCGTGTGGAAAAACCAAGGCGCAAAATAACTGCCCATAAACTGAGAAAAGTCAAGCGTGCAGCTGCCAAGATGCCACTTGCCACCAGTTTGGCCATATTTCAGAGCTGCAACCTCATTGAATGCCAAAAGCACAAGGTGTGCAATACTCAGAGACATTTCCAAGGTAAGAAAGGCTGAAAGACGACCACCACTGAACAAGACACACAAGCTGAAACGTCAAGACTGGGCCAAGAAATATCTCAAGACTGATTTTCTAAGGTTTTATGGACTGATGAAATGAGAGTGAGTCTTGATGGGCCAGATGGATGGGCCCGTGGCTGGATTGGTAAAGGGCAGAGAGCTCCAGTCCGACTCAGACGCCAGCAAGGTGGAGGTGGAGTACTGGTTTGGGCTGGTATCATCAAAGATGAGCTTGTGGGGCCTTTTCGGGTTGAGGATGGAGTCAAGCTCAACTCCCAGTCCTACTGCCAGTTTCTGGAAGACACCTTCTTCAAGCAGTGGTACAGGAAGAAGTCTGCATCCTTCAAGAAAAACATGATTTTCATGCAGGACAATGCTCCATCACACGCGTCCAAGTACTCCACAGCGTGGCTGGCAAGAAAGGGTATAAAAGAAGAAAATCTAATGACATGGCCTCCTTGTTCACCTGATCTGAACCCCATTGAGAACCTGTGGTCCATCATCAAATGTGAGATTTACAAGGAGGGAAAACAGTACACCTCTCTGAACAGTGTCTGGGAGGCTGTGGTTGCTGCTGCATGCAATGTTGATGGTGAACAGATCAAAACACTGACAGAATCCATGGATGGCAGGCTTTTGAGTGTCCTTGCAAAGAAAGGTGGCTATATTGGTCACTGATTTGTTTTTGTTTTGTTTTTGAATGTCAGAAATGTATATTTGTGAATGTTGAGATGTTATATTGGTTTCACTGGTAAAAATAAATAATTGAAATGGGTATATATTTGTTTTTTGTTAAGTTGCCTAATAATTATGCACAGTAATAGTCACCTGCACACACAGATATCCCCCTAAAATAGCTAAAACTAAAAACAAACTAAAAACTACTTCCAAAAATATTCAGCTTTGATATTAATGAGTTTTTTGGGTTCATTGAGAACATGGTTGTTGTTCAATAATAAAATTAATCCTCAAAAATACAACTTGCCTAATAATTCTGCACTCCCTGTATTCCTGCTGTGCCTGCTGTGTGAAGTTTCTGCTGGATACGGAACCCATCCGTTTGGATCCTTCACCACTTGCTATTTTATATATATATATGTATATATATATATATATATATATATATATGAATATATATATATATATATATATATATATATATATATATATATATACATATATGTATATATATAAATATATATGTATATATATATATATATATATATATATATATATATATATACAAATATATGTTTTATATATATATATATATATATATATATATATATATATATATATAAATATATAGGTTTCAAATGTGTTCACCAAAACATAGGAGGTATTCCAAATAAGTAGAGATCAGGCTTGCTGCTAAATGGCTGCTCCACTTGAAACCAAGGTGCTGTGGTGTGATTTGTATATAGCAAACATAAACAAAAAGAAGGGGCGCCTCATAGCGTAGCCATGTCTTGGCTTAAAAAATCCAGCCAGCCAGCTTATAGGCACTTTATCTTGCAAGTGCTTTCAGAAATTGTGCGTGTTATCCATACAGTTTTAGATAAAACTTCTGTTAAGACATGGCTATGCTATGAGGCGCCCCTTCTTCCGTTTGTATCCTATGAACTGAAAGTATACAAAGTAAAGTCCAACCCAAATACTAGGGGCTCGTTTCCATTGAGCTGTAATTAGGTTTGTACAAGGTCACAAACTGATAAATATGTTATCGGAATTTAGTTTATCGACTGCTATCAATGGCTCATTCTACCTCAATATCCGTAGCCGGGGTCCACCTGCCGAAAATAAATTTTGCGTCCCATAGAAAGTATTAGAAACTGTTTAGCAATAACCATACCAGGTTTCTAATGAAAGCACAAACCATTAATACACTGTCGGGGGCTGTCGATACATTAAGAGATATTACTCCCAGCTCAACTAGGTGTAAAATATTAAAAAGGAGATTTTTAAAGCCTAGTTCCTGTTGAAATTTTGAATCTAGCAAACAATGCAAGTGTTTCAATAAAGAAAACAATATGTAATATTTATTGTTGTCCATGTATAGGAATAGTTGTACTTATGTTCTTATGGAGATGTCAGTATGTATTTACATACAAAAATACATGCAAACACATACCTACACAATTCAAACTAGACCTATTCCTAGGGCAGCAATACTTATTACATATATTAATAAAGTGGAAAATGTAATTATAATAAAAAATTGAATTTGCTTATAGATAAAAAAATATGTATAATAAATAAGTGTATCTTTATTTCTGTTTCTCTTTAGAGATGATCACAGATAAGGAGTGCAAACATAAAACATACATTTTATAATGACTAACCGTTAATTATACCTACACGAAAAGAGTGCACACAATGCTTAAAATATTTCATTGGAAATCTGGTATTAAAATAGAGCCATAAACTACTTTTATCTATTGACAACTAAGGTAGATTATTACTCCATTTGTTTATGGCTCAATGGAAGCGAGCTCTAAGTTATTTAAGCTCTATGGAGAATAATATTATTGAAAAGGTCTCTCCTAATTCTTAACCCCTTCCCGCCCAAATTTATTTATTACAAAGTTCCAATAAAAAAAAAAAATAAGTAAAAATTTAAATCACGGATAATTCATGCGATCGTGTGATTTTAATGATAAGATCATGTCAGGGGGAGTGCCTAAGACTCTAGGCATGCCCTACAGCCCACGATCCCATTCAGTAAGTGCAGTATAGTACAGCCAAACGGCTATGACGTTCTACGTGTCATAAGGGCTTTAAAGCCAACTGCGGTTAGGACGGCATAGAACGTCATAAGGGCGCTAAGGGGATAAGGATAATGGGAGTTCCATGTGGCTGCTATTTGTACACAAACATTGTAACAGGGTGAGGTCACGTCAAGTAGTAGACTGGGAAAGAGTCCCTTGAAAGACCTTATGTCCTTGCAAATCTGGGGCTAGTTGCTTGTCTCCTGTACAAGTACAAACTATTGTGTGTTCTGGGAATATTTTAGAAAGAACATTCTTGATTCTGTTTAATTACTCACTACGTGAGTTACATTGTGAGATTTCAAAGAAATGTTTTTGACAAATTTCAGCAGCAACTTTAGAGAAGCCAATTCCAGTCTAGCTCTGTCAATTAGCTGAGAGAGCTTTTATTCTTAAACTTGTTTTTCCAACCGCTATTAAGCTAGATCAAAGTACTGAAAACAATGACATATAATCTGCATTTCTATTCAATATTGCAAGGTTGTCTATGGAACAACAGACAGAAAAGCAATCTAAAGTGTACTCCATTCACCTTATGTCAATTAAAACTATAGCTTTTTGTCACGTATACTATAAACCGTGTACAGTCTGTCCTTTCTAAATATGTCATTCTGATTTGCTAAAATACTTTTAAAGAGACAGGAGACTCTTAGGCTTCCCATTGGGTATTGAAAGAATATGTTTTATACAAAACATTTAAAATGTATTGATTTATCAAAAAATAGAGATTTTCATAAGTATTCACCCTCAAAGACTTTAAAGATTTCTCCCATTGTAATTTAAAATTAAAGTGAATTATATGTGTTTCAACTCAATGTGAAAGTTTATTATTATTCCTTTTATTTGTAGAGCGCCAACAGAGTCACAATTAAAATTAAAAACCACAAATATTTTAGTTGTGTAGACTTTTTGGGTAATTCTCTACCAGCTTTTCCCTTCTGTTCCTGGATTTGTTATTTTTTTTAACAAATCCTTTGTGGCAAAATAGTCCAAACTCTAAAGTTATAGGGGAAAATATGTTAAAAATAAAAATGAGTCTTACCATAAATTTTGTTGTGTTGCATTCTGGGTTTAGGACTTGGCCATTTTAAGGCATTTTAGTGTAGTTTTGGCTGTGTTTTTTTAGACCAAAAAAGGATAAAAACAGCATGTCACATAAAACATAAAAGTCCTCTGCGTGCTAGTTCCTCCTCTGTGTGTATGTGCCCCAAACGGAACTTCCTCGTTGTTCGCTCAACAGATAGTGAGGAATTCTCAGTGTGTGTTTAATAGCGACTGTAAGGAATACGGGTGTCGTAAAGGTCCAAACAATAACTTATACCTACACAAAAAGAGTGACTGCACGCAATGCTCAAAATATTAAAATGGAACCATAAACTACTTTTAGCTGTCGGTAACTTCGGTAGATTACAGCTCCATTTTCTCCTACATTGGTGTGTCCGGTCCACGGCTTCATCCTTACTTGTGGGAATATTCTCTTCCCCAACAGGAAATGGCAAAGAGAGCACAGCAAAAGCTGCCCATATAGCTCCCCCTCTGGCTCCGCCCCCCAGTCATTCTCTTTGCTGCTCTGAACAAGTAGCATCTCCACGGGGATGGTAAAGAGTATGTGGTGTTAGTTGTAGTTTTTATTTCTTCTATCAAGAGTTTGTTATTTTAAAATAGTGCCGGTTTGTACTATTTACTCTACAACAGAAAGTGATGAAGAGTTCTGTTTAAAGAGGAGTATGATTTTAGCAGCAGTAACTAAAATCCATTGCTGTTCCCACGCAGGACTGTTGAGCCCAGAGAACTTCAGTTGGGGGGAACAGTTTGCAGACTTTTCTGCTCAAGGTATGACTAGTCCATTTTCTAACAAGACATAGTAATGCTAGAAGGATGTCATTTTCCCTTATGGGATCGGTAAGCCATTTTTCTTAGACTCATAACAGAATGAAGGCTTATTAATGGGCTATATACTGGTTGACACTATTGTGGGCTAAATTGATTGATTTATACAATATTTATATGTCTTTTGGAGTGTTTTGGAACTTGAAAACACTTTGGGAATGTTTTTTATTCGCATGGCAGTCGTTTAGACACCTAATCTAGTCAGGAAGGGCCCTTCACTCTGGTATGCAGAGGGAGGAGGCCTCATTTTTGCGCCTTAATTGCGCAGTTACTTCTGGAAGCAGTGCATGCAGCTTCATGTGAGAGGGTCCTGTGGCCATAAAAAAACGATTCTAGAAGGCTTATTTCTGTGGTGAATAACCCCCAAGGAAAGGTAAAGCTGCAGCAAAGGCGGTTTTATTGCATTAATAGCCTGTATAGGTCTGTCTAACATGTCTGTACCTTCAGATAGAACATGTTCTGTTTGTATGGAGGCCAAGGTGGTTCCCCCTTTAAATGTATGTGAAAATTGTGCCGTGGCGTCCAAACAAAGTAAGGACAGTACTGTCACATTTAATAAGATTGCCCAGGATGATTCTTCAAATGAAGGTAGTGGGGATAGTTCATCATCCTCTCCTTCTGTGTCAACACCAGTTATGCCCGTGCAGGCGACACCTAGTACATCTAGCGCGCCAATGCTTGTTACTATGCAACAATTAACAGCAGTAATGGATAATTCTATAGCAAATCTTTTATCCAAACTGCCAGCATTTCCAAGAAAGCGTGATTGCTCAGTTTTAAATACAGCGGATGAGCAAGGGTGCGCTGACGATAATTTATCTGTTATACCCTCACACCAGTCAGAATTGGCAGTGAGGGAGGGTCTGTCGGAGGGAGAAATTTCCGATTCAGGAAAAGTTTCTCAACAGGCAGAACCTGATATTGTGACGTTTAAATTTAAGTTAGAACATCTCCGCGCCCTGCTTAAGGAGGTGCTAACTACTCTGGACGATTGTGACTCTTTGGTGATTCCAGAGAAATTGTGCAAAATGGACAAATTCCTTGAGGTCCCTGTGCACGCTGATGCCTTTCCGATACCCAAAAGGGTGGCGGACATAGTGACTAAGGAGTGGGAGAAGCCAGGTATACCTTTTGTCCCACCTCCTATATTTAAGAAAATGTTCCCCATTGTCGACCCCAGAAGGGACGCATGGCAAACAGTTCCTAAGGTTGAGGGGGCAATTTCTACGTTGGCTAAACGCACAACTATTCCCATTGAGGACAGTTGTGCTTTCAAAGATCCTATGGATAAAAAATTGGAAGGATTGCTTAAAAAGAGATTTGTTCAGCAAGGTTTCCTTCTCCAACCAATTTCGTGCATTATTCCTGTCACAACGGCGGCGTCTTTTTGGTTCGAGGAACTAGAAAATTTGCTCAATAAGGAGACTCCATATGAGGAAGTCATGGACAGAATTCACGCACTAAAGTTGGCAAATTCCTTTATTTTAGATGCCGCTTTGCAATTGGCGAAATTAGCGGCGACCGCTTTGCAATTGGCGAAATTAGCGGCGAAAAATTCAGGTTTTGCAATTGTGGTGCGCAGAGCGCTTTGGCTAAAATCTTGGTCGGCGGATGTGTCTTCCAAGACAAAATTCTTAATATTCCTTTCAAAGGTAAGACCCTTTTTGGGCCAGAATTGAAAGAGATTATTTCAGATATCACTGGAGGAAAGGGCCATGCCCTCCCACAGGATAGGCCTTTCAAGGCTAAGAACAAATCTAATTTACGTTCCTTTCGCAACTTCAGGAACGGACCGTCTCCTAACTCTGCAGCCTCTAGACAAGAGGGTAACGCTTCCCAGGCTAAGCCAGCATGGAAACCAATGCAAGGCTGGAACAAGGGTAAACAGGCCAAGAAGCCTGCTGCTGCTACCAAGACAGCATGAAGGGGTAGCCCCCAATCCGGGACCGGATCTAGTAGGGGGCAGACTTTCTCTCTTTGCTCAGGCTTGGGCAAGAGATGTTCCGGATCCCTGGGCACTAGAAATAGTTTCTCAGGGTTATCTTCTAGAGTTCAAGGAACTTCCTCCAAGGGGAAGGTTCCACATGTCTCGCTTATCTTGAGACCAGATAAAGAGACAGGCATTCTTACATTGCGTAGGAGATCTATTAAAGATGGGAGTGATACACCCAGTTCCAACAGTGGAACAAGGTCGGGGGTTTTACTCAAACCTGTCTGTAGTTCCCAAAAAAGAGGGAACTTTCAGACCAATTCTGGATTTAAAAATTCTAAACAAATTCCTCAGAGTTCCATCGATCAAAATGGAAACCATTCGAACGATTTTACCAACAATCCAGGAGGGTCAATACATGACTACCGTGGACTTAAAGGATGCGTACCTACATATTCCTATCCACAAAGATCATCATCAGTTCCTAAGGTTCGCCTTTCTGGACAAACATTACCAGTTCGTGGCTCTTCCGTTCGGTTTAGCCACTGCTCCCAGAAATTTCACAAAGGTGCTAGGGTCCCTTCTAGCGGTTCTAAGACCGAGGGGCATTGCAGTGGCGCCTTACCTAGACGACATCCTAATCCAAGCGTCATCCCTTTCAAGATCAAGGGCTCATACAGACATTGTATTAGCTTTTCTCAGGTCTCACGGGTGGAAGGTGAACGTGGAAAAGCGTTCCCTGTCCCCGTCTACAAGGGTTCCCTTTCTGGGAACAATAATAGATTCTGTAGAAATGAAGATTTTTCTGACAGAGGTCAGGAAGTTAAAGCTTCTAAATGCTTGTCAAGTTCTTCAATCTATTCCTCAGCCTTCCATAGCTCAGTGCATGGAAGTAATAGGTCTAATGGTTGCAGCAATGGACGTGGTTCCTTTTGCTCGAATTCATCTAAGACCATTGCAACTGTGCATGCTCAAACAGTGGAATGGGGATTATGCAGACTTGTCTCCCCAGATTCAAGTAGACCAGTTAACCAGAGACTCACTCCGTTGGTGGTTGACTCAGGATCACCTGTCTCAGGGAATGAGTTTCCGCAGACCAGAGTGGGTCATTGTCACAACCGACGCCAGTCTATTAGGCTGGGGCGCGGTCTGGGACTCCCTGAAAGCTCAGGGTCTATGGTCTCGGGAAGAGTCTCTTCTCCCGATAAACATTCTGGAACTGAGAGCGATATTCAATGCACTCCGGCTTGGCCTCAACTAGCGAAGGCCGGATTCATAAGATTTCAGTCGGACAACATGACGACTGTAGCTTACATCAATCATCAGGGGGGGACAAGGAGTTCCTTGGTGATGAGAGAGGTATCCAAGATCATCAAATGGGCGGAGGATCACTCCTAGTATGTATGGAGAGAGTGGTGTGTACTCAGTGGACACACAACGCCCTTAGGGGGCGCTTCCTCAGTTTCAATATAATAGGTGATATGGTAGTGCTTGTAATGTCTCAACAGAAAAAAACAGGCCTAAATCTAGAAATATGATAATAGCAACAATAATAAAACTATAAATAAAACCCTAAAAAATCTAAAATGTGGACATAAGTAAGTAACCACAATGCTGAAAATGATAATAGTAAAAAACTATATATATATATATATATATATATATATATATATATATATATATATATATATATATATATATTACTGGAATATAAACATAGATTCGAAAAAATATTAAAACCAATTCAAAACCAAATAATGATAATGTAAAAGTCTATGAGTCCAGGGTAATGACAGTTCCCAGATGTTTGAGGCTGCACTCTGTCAAAGGATGGCTATCCTGTAGTATGGAATCTAAAAAAGAATAAAAAACAGAGGCGCCACCATGGCCTAATATCGCCAGTACAGGTAAAATGAGCAGCAATATGAGAATGTGAATACTCACAAACATAAAGCACCCCACTGGTGCTAATAGAGCAGACTGACACTTCTCAGTGGTTCAGCACACTGTATCCAAAGCGCAGAGACAGTCAGGAATCCTCTGACACTCCAATGTATATGTGCCTATGGATAAAGGAAAAAGCAACACAACATGGCCCAATATCATCAGGACAAGGGGAAAATAATACCAATAGCTTGCACTTACAAGATGGTGGGCACCTGCAGGTGCAATCTCAGCAGACTGGAGCCAAAACGTCGCCCAGTAGACTTAAAACAGCAATCCTCAACAGGAACCAGGATCAACGATATAATTTATCACAGGAGGTGAAAAAAATACACACAATAGCAAGTGTATAAAAGTATAAAAAGTCTTTATTAACACAGCAACTAGTTTCTCAGCCTACTCAGGGCTGTTTCATCAGGCTATGACAAACATTATAAAACACTTGCTATTTAACAGAAATCTAAAAACAAATGGGCTATTGTGATTGGATAATCAATTAGCAGAAACACAATTGGCAAAAAAAACCACACCTAACTACAATCACCTTTGTGTGGTTGTTAAGGTAACCTTTGTAAACACATGTAGGTAAGAAGATATTTACATGTTGAACCTCCTTACAAATACAATGTATAAATAGATGTATAAAAACATACAATACAAAATAACTAAAAAACTACATTAAACATAACATTTTTTGTCCAAAGTCTATCTCAATAGGACATATTAAAAAATTGATATAAATCATAGAACCATTGCTTTGGTGGAGGATCACTCCTGCCATCTATCTGCAATTCACATCCCAGGAGTAGACAACTGGGAGGCGGATTATTTGAGTCGTCATACTTTCCATCCGGGGGAGTGGGAACTCCATCCGGAGGTCTTTGCCCAGTTAACTCAATTATGGGGCATTCCAGACATGGATCTGATGGCGTCTCGTCAGAACTTCAAGGTTCCTCACTACGGGTCCAGATCCAGGGATCCCAAGGCGACACTAGTGGATGCATTAGTGGCGCCTTGGTCGTTCAACCTAGCTTATGTGTTTCCACCGTTTCCTCTCCTTCCCAGGCTCGTAGCCAGGATCAAACAGGAGAAGGCCTCTGTGATTCTGATAGCTCCTGCGTGGCCACGCAGGACTTGGTATGCAGACCTGGTGAATATGTCATCGGCTCCACCATGGAAGCTACCTTTGAGACAGGATCTTCTAGTACAAGGTCCATTCGAACATCCAAATCTAGTCTCTCTGCAGCTGACTGCTTGGAAATTGAACGCTTGATTTTATCTAAGCGTGGGTTTTCAGATTCAGTTATAGATACTCTGGTCCAAGCCAGAAAACCTGTGACTAGGAAAATTTACCATAAAATATGGAAAAAATATATCTGTTGGTGTGAATCCAAGGGATTCTCTAGGAGTAAAATTAAAATTCCTAGGATTCTTTCCTTTCTCCAAGAGGGTTTGGATAAAGGGTTGTCAGTGAGTTCTATAAAAGGACAGAAATCTGCTCTGTCTGTTTTGTTACACAAACGCCTGGCAGCAGTGCCAGATGTACAAGCATTTGTACAGGCCTTAGTCGGAATCAAGCCTGTTTACAGACCCATGACTCCTCCATGGAGTCTAAATTTAGTTCTTTCAGTTCTTCAAGGGGTTCCGTTTGAACCTTTGCATTCCATAGATATTAAGTTACTATCTTGGAAAGTTCTGTTTTTGGTTGCTATTTCTTCTGCTAGAAGAGTTTCTGAATTGTCTGCTTTGCAGTATGATCCACCCTATCTGGTATTCCATGCAGATAAGGTTGTTTTGCGTACCAAACCTGGTTTTCTTCCAAAAGTGGTTTCCAACAGGAATATTTACCAGGAAATAGTTGTTCCTTCTCTGTGTCCGAATCCAGCTTCGAAGAAGGAACGTTTGTTACACAATTTAGATGTGGTCCGTGCTTTAAAATTCTATTTAGAAGCAAGGAAGGATTTCAGACAAACATCATCTTTGTTTGTGGTTTATTCTGGTAAGAGGAGAGGGCAGAAAACTACTGCTACCTCTCTTTCTTTTTGGTTGAAAAGCATCATCCGATTGGCTTATGAGACTGCCGGACGGCAGCCTCCTGAACGAATTACAGCTCACTCTACTAGAGCTGTGGCTTCCACATGGGCCTTCAAGAACGAGGCTTCTGTTGATCAGATATGTAAGGCAGCGACTTGGTCTTCTCTGCACACTTTTGCCAAATTTTACAAATTTGATACTTATGCTTCTTCGGAGGCTATTTTTGGGAGAAAGGTTTTGCAAGCCGTGGTGCCTTCCGTTTAGGTAACCTGACTTGTTCCCTCCCTTCATCCGTGTCCTAAAGCTTTGGTATTGGTTCCCACAAGTAAGGATTAAGCCGTGGACCGGACACACCAATGTAAGAGAAAACAGAATTTATGCTTACCTGATAAATTTCTTTCTCCTATGGTGTGTCCGGTCCACGGCCCGCCCTGGCTTTTTTAGTCAGGTTCCAAATTTTTTCTTTCTATACACTACAGTCACCACGGCACCCTATGGTTTCTCCTTTTTCTCCTAACCGTCGGTCGAATGACTGGGGGGCGGAGCCAGAGGGGGAGCTATATGGGCAGCTTTTGCTGTGCTCTCTTTGCCATTTCCTGTTGGGGAAGAGAATATTCCCACAAGTAAGGATGAAGCCGTGGACCGGACACACCGTAGGAGAAAGAAATGTATCAGTAAGCATAAATTCTGTTTTTTTACGGCTCCATGGAAGTGAGCTCTAAGTTAATTAAGGTCTATGGAGAATAATATTATTGAAAAGGTCTCTCCTAATGCTTAACCCCTTCACGTCCGGACTTATTTGTCTACATCGGAATATGTATAAAATTGATTGTGTGTGTGGCTATTTTAAGGCATTTCAGTGTAGTTTAGGCTGTGTTTTTTTTTAGACCAAAAAAGGTTGTCTGCATATTTTTCTATGATGTACATCATTGTTCTTGTGTAATTCTAAAGAGCATCCAGTCTCTGCTGATGAAAAAATACTCCTATAATTGTAGGAACAGTGTTTTCAGTGAAAAGGGTAGTTTTGGCTTTTCGCCACAGATAGGCCTCAATTAATTAAATCATAATTATACCTGAGTATCTGTTCAGCCAAAAAAAGATACCATGTCTTATTTAACATAGAAATACAAAAAATTGTCAACCAGTATATAGTCTTACAATTTGTACCATTTGACTTCTGGTTTTCAAGATTGCAGCTAGACTACTGTTTCCATGTGTTTATCTAATTCTCTAATCTGTAAAAAGACATGTCTCTGTAGGTTTGCTTTTGAGTGTGCAACCTCAGAGTCGACTTATGTAAAATGGACATTCAGATTATCGTTTTGGGAGAATACACAAATTGATAAATCGGAAAATAGGAGGCGTACAAGCTGATACGTTACACTAACATTGGTATGAATGAAGGTTTATTTCTATGGGAAATGATTATATGATAAATATGACAACATATATGTGTATGTTCTTGGATTTATTAAATTAACCCACAGTGGTTTGGGATTTTGTTTTCGTTGTGAATATTTCCCAAACTTTATTTTGTCTACGATATGATTTATGGCAAAACTAAAAGAAAAATGTAATTGCTATATTTGCAGAAATAACTTTCACCATTCAATCATTCATTCTATTTTAGCTTTGTGGAACACTCAAGAAATAGTTATAGACAGTTTGGCCAATCTTGGTACTGAGCACCAATAATGTTTTAGACGCTTCTTTAAATCATGGAAATTTTTGTTTTTAATAATTCATTTGAATGTATGCAAAGGAAACCTAATTTTATATGGTGCTTTTTGTTAATTATTAGCATTTATTTGTAAAAGAGCTGTTAAACTCCTTGGGTTTAGGCACATGAAAAGGGGCACTTAGTGACTCATTCAATTTAATACAGTAGAAGGCCGGCCTTTCTCCAAAAGTTTACAATCTACAGCAGGGTCAATGGGTCACATGCAGACTTCTGCACTCATTTTTCTGACCTCTGGGTAAAAGATGTACTAACAGTATGCCATCGTTTTTGTGGCCCCATAAAAAAACAGAACTAAAAATTTGTTTTTGGAGTGACCACACATTAAAAGAATGCTCTAGAGGGAAGAACAGAACAGCAGACAGACAGTACCCTACAACATTACCTAAATTTGGTTATGTGACTGGACATTTTTAAGAAATACATTCATGTATGTTTAATAGACATACATTTATATGAGGCCCTTAAGGCTTCACTAATCTACAGAATGAACAGTAAGAAGACAGAAAGTCTTTTTATCCATTGGCTGCACAAATTATTATTCAGTGAAAACCATACAGGCTTTTTGAAAGTGATTTAATAAATAAATACTTGATTTTTTTATCTTCCAACTTCAATAATTTGTGTAATAAATTTCAGTGATATTAAACGAGATCCATTGTAAGTTATGATTATAGAACAATGTCCAAAATTAAAAGCTACATGAAATTAAAGGGACAGTAAACTTAAGAATTATGTAACATTATCTTTAGCGACAGCTTGAAAAATAAAAAGATTTTAGAGATTTATCCCCATAGTTACATTTACCTCCTTTCCTCTCTAGGCTCTTCTGATCAGGTCTTCCTTTCAAAGGTGATTCCCGAGCACGCTGTCTAAACACAGCGCAACCGATCGCACTATTGAACTTATTTTTTAAGTTTCCTGTCCCTTTAAGATTAATAACATTTTAGTTGATAATTTAATATTATTAGATTAATGTTGGCAAAAAAAGTTAGTGGTTATTTAAAAAAAACTAACAAAATATTAATTGTTTAAGGAAAAAGTCAAAGACATCTCAGTTGATTTTTGCGTAAAGAACTGTAATCAATTAAAAGCACAACCGTTCATATTAGGGATGATGTCCAAAACATGAATATGATCTTAGTAAAATATCTGCTTTATGATGAGTTTTATAGAGGATTTTTTGCATATTTACACTGAAGCAAAAAACGTGTGCTCAATATCAAAAAAGATGGCTATTTGATCCAATATTTATAACAACTGCCATTTTGTTTAAATTTTTCATTTTCATGTACCCTAGTCAAAAAGGATGATCTTCCTGGAGTCATTCTGAAGTATCAATGACTCTAGACCAGTGTGAAGTAATTAATGACTCTGGACTAGTCATCAGAAGCCATCTTGATGTATGCCCACAGGTGGAAATATTTATATGAGATGACCCTAGAGGTATTCACTGGCTGTTCACTTGTGAAGTCATCAGTAAGGTCATCTGCTAATCATCTATAGTCATAACCCAGAATTGTTGTACCTTAGCTAATAACTTTACAAGTCTTATGATGTACAAATGACTTTTAAAGTAGTTTGAGGATCATCAAATGACTCCTGGATGGTCTCTAAAGTAATATTGTTTGTCTTGGGTAACCAGTAAAGTTAAAAGTCATGCAGCATAACTGTAAAAAGCTGGCAAGGAAATATCACCTGAGCATCTCTATGTAAAAAAGGAAGATATTTTATTTCAGAATTTCTTCAGATAACAAGAGTAAGTGCTCTGTGGATAGTTATCCTTCTGCTGCTGTCAACTTCATGTAAAAGAAGAAGAAACACCCAATCAGCTTTTTCAGTGCTGATGTCACACTTTGGTTTATAGTGGTCTCATAAGATTTCACTGATATCTTGTGAGATTTCATAGTATTCTTTAAACAGAGTAGGGAAATAACATTACTGTGCCTGCACATGCCAGATGCACTCTCCCTTGCAAGTCCCAGGACTAGCTTCCTGATTGGCTGCTTAAAATCTCTTACAATGACGTGGTTACTAGGAAAATTTGAGGTACAATATCTTCCATTTTTACATAGAGATGTTCAAATGATATTGTCTAGTAAGTTGTTTATAGCTATGCTGAATTACTTTCAAATGTTTCATAAATTTGGGTATCATGTCTTTTTAAAGGGGCATGGAAGCCTTAATTAAATATCCACAATTCAGGTAGTAAATGCCAGATGCACTCTCCCTTGCAAGTCCCAGGACTAGCTTCCTGTTTGGCTGCTTAAAATCTCTTTACAATGACGTGGCTACTGGGAAAATTTGAGGTACAATATCTTCCTTTTTTATATAGAGATGATCAAATTATATTGTCTAGTAAGTTGTTTATTGCTTTGCTGAATTGCTTTCAAATGTTTCATAAATATGGGTATCATGTCTTTTTAAAGGGACATGGAAGCCTTAATTAAATATCCACAATTCAGGTAGTAAACTATTAAAAAAATAATAATAAATACATTCAGAATTACTTTTCTTATTACATTTACCTTAGTTAAAACTTCATAATCCAAATGATTGCTTTTATTAAAGGGACAGTAAATTAAAATGTCATGATTCAGATAGAGCATGTCCTTTTTTATTAACTTTCAAATTGACTTCTATTATCAAATGTGGATTTTTTTCTTGGTATTCTTTGTTGAAGAGCAAACCTAGGTATGCTCAGGAGCAGGAATGCACTACTGGCAGCTAGCTGGTGATTAGTGGATGCACTTTTATGTCTTTTGTCCTTATCTGACATATTAATCTGACATATTAAGCTAGCTCCCAGTAATGCATTGCTGCTCTATAGCTGACTTGCAGTAAAGGATACCAAGAGAACCAAGCAAATTTGATAGCATAAGTACATTGTTTAAAATGACATGCTTTATCGGAATCATGAAAGTTTAAAGGGACAGTTAACACCAGCACCTTTGTTGTTTAAAAAGAAAGATAATCACTTTATTACTTATTCCCCAGTTAAGCATAACCAACACGGTTATAGAAATACATTTTGCACTTCTGTGATTACCTTGTATCTATACTTCTGCAAATTGCCCCCTTATTTCAGTTCTTTTGACAAACTTGCATTTTAGCCAATCAGTGCTCACTCCAGGGTAACTTCACGTGCATGAGCTTAATTTTATGTATATGAAACACCTTCTAGTGGTCAAAATGCATTTAGCCTTCAAGGTCTAAGAAATTAGCATATGGACCTCCTAGGTTTAGCTGATACAAGTAAATTGGAAATGTAAAAGTACATGCCCTATTTAAGTCATGAATTTATTTTTGGACTTGACTGTCCCTTTAAATTTTTGTTTACTGTCCCTTTAATAGAAAAAAATAACATTTACAAAACATTAACAAATATTGTATGAATAGATAAGTGCAAAAATATTTTTTAAAATAGTATTTTGATTGATAAGAATAACAATCTAGTAAGCAGACACAATAAATAATTAGTTTACAGCAAATATCAACCTATTATTACAAAAATAAATAATATGATTTTGTTTCAAATAGCCATCAAGGTACCGTGTATTATATGTCACCAAACATATTGTCTTTTTAATGTAGATAATACAGTGAGACACTGATATGTCTGTAGGTGCAAATTGTATTGCAATGTGTGACATAATTGAGTTGGATTCCTGATGCCTTTATATAACATTTTGCTCCTGAAATGTCAGCAACAGTACGTGACCTACAATGTCTGAGCTCTACGCTTATTGAGTTCTCCGTATATCATTGATTGTAAGTCACTTTTGGATATCACAAACTCATCAACTTTTTTATATTGGAAACAAAAAAAGCAGAGAACCTAAGAGAATAGCTGTAGTGACCTGCTTGCTTGCTATTCTAGCTGTGAGTGTTTGTAGCATAGAATAATCACCAAACACTGTGCAAACCTACAACAGGTGACTTGCTAAACATCCCTGCATCCATTCTGGGACTATCTGCACTATAAATTTCAGCACAGCATATTAAATTTGTCATAATACAAAAATTAAATCCACAAACAATCTTTATATATACCTTAGGCAAAAAAAAAATAAAAAAAAATATTATGTGACCTAGGAAGAAATGCTGCTTTCTCTAAAATTATGCCTAAGAGGTTTATGAAATGTTTATTGATACATATTTTGTTTGTAGTAAAGATTCATTAGCTTTTCTCCTTTTTTCAAAGAACATTAGTTTCAATAGTTCAGCCTTTGAATGCAGTTCTCTGACAATGATGTATGACTTGAAAAATTACAGTCTTTGCTGCAAAAACATGTACCTTTGCAGATGCATACAAAGGTTTAAGGTTTGTTTTTCTCTACCATTTACAGAAAAAAAGAACAATACAACATAGAATCAGGAACTTCTCAATGAAAATAGAAAAAAAACATTTTTTACAAAATAAAATGAGTATTTAAATAGTCACAAAGACTGAAAAGTATTAGCGTCACCAACATAAAAAAGAATAATCATAAGAGACACAATCCTTCACAAAGTAATGGAATCACATTGACAAATCCATTATTTCCAAAAGCATAAAGCATGTGTACTGAGAAAAGTTTACAGGAGAGGGAAATAAATCACTCCCCAAACTATGGCAAACCACTAAAAATGGGATGATTTTCTATTTAATCCTGACCTCTGGCTGAACGTCATCCCAAAGAGCAAATCAATCAGGTTGGTTTATACAGCCAGTTACTGGAATATCTGTTTAAGTGAAACGGTCAAAGAAATTAATGGACGAGGGTATTACTGCAGTAGTCTAGAAACTCATCACATTATTAGAAACCTGAGATAATCCACAAATCTGTTTGTTGTAGGTAGGTGGGCTCCAAAAGACATCCATGTAATGGAAAATGTAATAGTGTTAGAGACCTTGAAGTGGTTTGTCTAGAGTAATTTATCTATATATATATATATATATATATATATGTGCAAGGGCTACCAGCAAAAGAAAGTGTGAGTGAGAGGTTATTACATTATATAACATGATAAATGTGTCTACTACATAAACATCATATACTGAAGTTGTTGTACAAATAGCAAAAACGCCACAGTATTCATCCTATTTAATGGGCTCTGGCACTTCTAAACACTAGGGTTGCCAGGTGTCTTCTGGATGGTCTAGTATTTTACAAGTCTTTCCAGTGTAAAATCTTTACTAAAATACTGGACTCTTGAGTGTCCAATTTTTCTTAAAGTCTATGAGTGCTAGCTAGATGTAAAAAGCTTCTTATGCTTCCATGCATGACAAATATTGGGCGGTAAAGGAGTGAGGGGAAGACAAAGGGGTCAAATTACTTCTGTTTATGTTTGTTTAATACAACATCCTAACCGCTTGGCTTTCCTGAAGCCACTGGCGCTTCCCTGATGGGATCGCGGTCTAGAGGGTGTGCCTAGAATCATAGGGACGTCCCCCTGAAACGATGCGATCATTGAAATCTCATGATCACGTGCACAATCGTGAGATTTCAATTTTTTTACATCGGAAAAATTGTTCTGATGTAGACCGTTAACCCCGGCACGAAAGGGATAATAATAATAATAATTAAAAAAAACTTGAACCTCCTTACTGACAGAGTATCTGCCAGTACCTAAAATGGTGGGGATGAGTGTGGGGTGGGGTAGAGCTGTTTAGGAGGGATCAGGGGTGGGAGGTGTCAGGTGGGAGTGTAATCTCTACACTACAGCTCAAATGAACCTTGCAAGCTACATGATCAACCCCTTCACTGACAAGAATAATAGAAGTGTGGTGCAAAGCCATGTATTTCTAAACAAAGGGGATCACAGAGAAGCTTTTACAACCATTTGTGTGATGATTGCACAAGCGGTATGTGAGCAACCCAAAGCTTGTAAAAAAGTTACCTTTTTTATCGCAATTGGCATCGAATATACCAAAATGGGCATAAATCAATAATTTGGATTGTCTACTTAAGCAAACAATATACAGTTTTGACAGGTAAATAAAAAAGTAAAAAATAAATGTAATAAAGACTCTATATCTGTTTAAATGGAGTGATAGCAAAAATCTTACATTTTGGGCAAGTTACAGGTAGCACAGGGGTTATTTATGAATAACTAAACATATGCAAACCTCAAGGTGTTTTCTGTCCATTTACAGAATATCAGTGAGTGTGGATTTTATTATCATTGAAATGATAGTGCATGTCTGTTATTGAGAGTCAGAGAAAGATGTAGAATAATTACTTGTGGCATATATGTGCTGCATAATAACAGCTCCTTTGTGTCAGATAAACCCTTTAAGTGATAGGTACCACACAGTTATCACTACAGCAGTTCGCCATGGATCGTTCAAGAGATACAATTGTATGTTTTATCCTGCTACATTGTATTTATCTATTTATTAATGTATCATCTCAAAAGCTGAACTGAGGAATTTAAAAAAATTCTAAATCTAAAATATATACAAACATATGTAATGAAGAAGTGAAAATAATTGTAAGAAAACCTAGAAGATTAAAGGGATATGAAGCCCATACATCATCTTTTGTGGTTCAGACAGAGCATACAATTAAAATAAAAAGTATCCTATTTACGTTTGTTTCTTAAATTTGCTTCATTCTCATGGTATTCTTTGTTGAAGAGATACCTAATTAGGTGTCTAGGGCACTACATGGCAGGAAATAGTGCAGCCCTCTAGTGAACTTGCGAATGATAACTTTCTTGAAAAACCGCTGACACATGCAGGCTGCTGAGCTTACAACTCTGCTTTTCAACAAAAGATACTAAGAGCACGAAGAACATTTGTTAAAAGAAGCAAAATAGAAAGTTGTTTAAAATCCCATGTTCTATCTGAATCATGAAAACTAAAATGACTCTCATGTTCCTTTAATATTTTGTAAGGATAAATAATGTGTCCTAGTTAAATTATGACATTTATGTTAACAATTAGTGGAAGAGACTAAATACCACAATCGTTAGACAAATTTGGGTTAATGACAATCTTGTGCTTTCAGCAAAAACCTATTCTGAACATCAGTATTATCAATATGTTTTTCCAATAGTAACATTCCAAACATTAAATATTCACAATGGATAACAAACACATTTGTAGGTTTATCAATGGCATTACAGGTTGAAAGGTCTGTATATTGATTGATCTTTTTGCATAGTGTGTAGTGATGCTAAAAGGGGACATGTGTGCAAATTAAAGGAACAGTCTACTCCAGAATTTTTATTGTTTAAAAAGATAGACACCCATTCCCTAGTTTTGCATAACCAATACAGTTATATTAACCCTTTAAGGACACAGCTTTCAGTTTGCTCAATTGTTTTATGACGGAAAAATTCCGTCATATGTCCTTAAGAGGTTAAAGAGATAGTAAAGTCCAAATTACACTTATATGATTCAGATAGGGCATATCATTTTAAACAACTTTCTAGTTTACTTTTATCATCAAATTTGCTTTGTTCTATTGGTATTCATAGTTGAAAGATAAACCTTGGTAGGCTCATATGCTAATTTGTAAGTCCTTGAAGGCTGCCTCTTTTCTGAATGCATTTGACAGTGTATCACAGCTAGAGGGTGTTAGTTCATGTGTTTCATATAAATAATATTCACCTAGATTACAAGTGTTGCGTTTGTGTTCAAGCCTTTTAGCCTGTAACCCAACGTCAGTCCCGCATTTGAAAAAATTACCAATAGAGCTGCCATTTTGAGTTTTGTGGTGAGGCTTACAGCCTATACCAGGGGTCAGCAACCTTCGGCTCCCAGATGTTTTGTAACTACATTTCCCATGATGCTCAGATAGCCTAAAGAGTGTCTCAGCATCGTGGGAAATGTAGTTCCAAAACATCTGGGAGCCGAAGGTTGCTGACCCCTGGCCTATACCGACACGACCTGTATCACCATCTGAGACAAGTAGTTATGAGTTTTACGCAACAAAACTGTTACAAAAAACTCATAACTAAACTGTTACAAAGTACACTAACACCCATAAACTACTTATTAACACCTAAACCAAGGCCCTCTCGCATTACAAACACTATATTAAAGTTAATAACCCCTAATCTGCTGCTCGTGGCCACTTATAAAATGTATTAACTCCTCCGCTCCCCGACATCGTCGCCACTATACTAAAGTTATTAAACCCTATTCCCCCACACTATAATAAAGATATTAACCCCTATCCCGCCGCTCCCCGACATCGCCACCACTAAATAAAGTTATTAACCTCTAAACCTCTGGCCTTCCACATCACTACCACTAAATAAACCTATTAACCCCTAAACTGCCAGCCCCCCACATCGCAAAAAACTAAATTAAACTATTAACCCCTAAACCTTACAACCCCCTAACTTTACATTAAAATTACAATATCCCTATCTTAAAATAAATAAAAACTTACCTGGGAAATAATAAAAAAAAACCTAAGTAACAAACGAAATTATACAAAATAAAAACAATTACACCTAATCTAAGAGCCCTATAAAAAAAACACCCCCTAGCCTACAATAAACTACCAATAGCCCTTAAAAGGCCTTTTGTAGAGCACTGCCCTAAAGAAATCGGGTCTTTTTCCGCAAAAAAATCACAAAGACCCCCCCAACAGTAAAACCCACCCCAACAAACCCCCAAAATAAAAAACTTAACTCTAAAAAAAAAGCTAAACTACCCATTGTCCTGAAATGGGCATTTGTATTGGCATTGCCCTTAAAAGGGCATTCAGCTCTTTTACTTTCCTTAAAAGGGCATTCAGCTCTTTTAAGATTACACAATAGCCCTAATCTAAAAAAAAAACACCCGGAAAAACCTAACACTAACCCCTCTTTAGGTACTCACAGTTGCTGAAGTCCAGCTTGAACTATCTACATCCCAGTGGCTCCATCTTCATCCATCGCGGGACCGGCATCTTCTTGATCCCTGCGGAGGCAGAGTGGTCAATGCGTAAACGCGGAGGTCCAGGCAAAGGTCCAAGGCGGAGGTCCATCGATCCGACGTGGAGGTCCTCTTCATGCGATCGTCCACCGCACACTGAGGATTCAAATTCAAGGTACACCTTCGAATCAGCCAATAGGAATGAGAGCTGCCTAAATCCTATTTGTTGATTTGAATAGCCAATAGGATTTTAGCAGCTCTAATTTCTATTGGCTGATTTTAAATTTTTCAGTCAATAGGAATGCAATGATACCCCCAGTACAAAATGGGTACCTTGCATTTGAATCCTCAGTGTGAGGCTGACGATCGCATGAAGAGGACCTCCACGTTGGATCAATGGACCTCCACGTTGGATCGATGGACCTCCGCCCTGGACCTCAGCCTCCGCGCATCAACCGAAGAATGAAGAAGATGCCAGTCCCGCGATTGATGAAGATGGATCAGCTGGGATGAAGATCGTTCAAGCCGGACTTCAGCAACTGTGAGTACTTAAAGAGGGGTTAGTGTTAGTTTTTTTTTAAGGTTTTTTGGGGTGTTTTTTTTTTTAGATTAGGGCTATTGGGCAATATTAAAAGAGCTGAATGCCCTTTTAAGGGCAATGCCCATACAAATGCCCTTTTCAGGGCAATGGGTAGATTACAATTTTTTTCTAGTTAGGCTTTTTTATTTGGCAGATTGGGGGGCTCGTAATGTTAGGGCTGTTTGTTTTTATTTTTTAGACAAAGAGCTGATTTCTTTAGGGCAATGTCCTACAAAAGGCCCTTTTAAGGGCCCTTGGTAGTTTATTTTAGATTAGGGTTTTTTATTTTGGGGTGATTTGTTTTAATTTTTTTAAACAGGGTATTAGAATAGGGATAGTTTTATATATATATATATATATATATATATATATATATATAATTTTTATTGAGGTTTGAAAAATACAGTTGCAAACACAATTTGCTTCCATAAGACAACGGTAAAATTTGACACAAGTTGCAGTAATCAATGGCGGAGCCACCATATAAACAAATACATATATCACAAACATGACATTATCAAATGGTAGGGACACCGCAAATAACTATAAACCATATGTTGCCTAGCTATGAATCATTTGGCAAATTAGTTAAAGGATAACCTCATTTTTGGGGAGGAACATTTGTTGTTCAGAATATTTATCGATAAGTAAAGTCCCCATAAGTTAATTTATCAGCCACTCTTGGGCTGCAATGACTGAGATAGAACGGAAAAGGGGAATGCTAAGAAGAGTAAGGGGAAAGACCACTTTGGGTCTAGAATCTAGAATGGCCAAACATAACTTTATGGGAACCAGCTCATTGTATATTATAATATAAAAGGGGAATATGTGACTATGTAGGAACATCTTTGTCAGTAATATGGAGGGTAGCTCATCTCTGCATAAATAAACAAACAACTAAGGGTCTTGTGATTGTGGTGGGAGGGATGGGAGAATTCCATATCAGTTCTAGGATGAGCCATTACCATCTGAAACCAGTGGTATTGGTCAGCAAGAGGAGTCAAGATGTGCCAGCTCTACCGCGACAACACATAAGTTAGTTAGAGCAAATTATATTGACTGACTAGCCATATACAGGTCTCAACCTTCTATGTAGGTTTGATAGTAATCCGGTGTGTAATAGGGGTTCTTAATGTTGCCCAAATATATTTGATCAGGGATTATTGTAAACAGTGATGTATAAGCCTACTCATATTTAGGTTACAAAACTATTGGGGAAAAATGTTATACAGCCGTTATGTAGTTAAACTGTTAAATACCAAAAACAAGATGTGCTTCAGTTTTTGTTCCCATCTGTCTACGCTCTACATATTTGTGGCGTAGGGTAAGCTGATTCACTTCGACAGTCTACCTGTGTCTACTGTATCAGGGTAGCTGGTTCCCTCTGAGCAATTAGGGTGTAGAATTGGCCAGTTATATCTAAACTTTTTTGATAACGCAGGGTCCTGGGGGGGTATATATAACATAGGCAGGTCCGTTCTATGCTAGAAATTCCCAGATTCCTCTCTAGGCATGCTAGGATTTGTATGTCAGAAAAGAATAGGCGAAATTTAGAAAATAATTCCAAAAGAGCCAACTGAGTCCAGGAGCTCTTCACACACACGTCCTGCCACAACAGCTGTAGGACCCGCCCCCCAGAATAGGAATAGTTTTTATTGTTTTGGATAATTTTGTGTATTTTTTGTAATGGTAGTTTTTAATTTTTTGTAGTTTTAGTGTTTTTTTTTTATAGTTTTAGTGTTTTTTATATTTTGTAATGGTAGTTTTTGTTTTTTTAATGTTATTTTTTTTTGTAATGTTAGGTTTTAGTGTAAGGTAGCTTAGGTTTTACTTTTATTTCACAGGTAAGTTTGCATTTATTTTAACTAGGTAGTTAGTAAATAGTTAATAACTATTTACTAACTAGTCTACCTAGTTAAAATAAATACAAACTTAACTGTGAAATAAAAAACTAATGGCTAGATTACGAGTTTTGCGGTATGAGTGAAAAAGCAGCGTTAAGGCTCTTTTTCACTACCGCTGGTATTACAAATCTTGCAGGTTTAGCCGCACTGCACACTTTTTTGGCCGTAACGCAACGTAATTACAGCAGCTTCGAAAAAGTCCTTTTTCAATGGGACTTCCATAGCGCTGGTATTACGAGTCTGCCTGGGAGGCCAAAAAGTGAGCGGTACAGCCTATACCGTCAAGATCCATACGTAAACTGAAAGTCAGTAGTTATGGGTTTTATGCTACAAAGCTGTAACATAAACTCATAACTAAAGTGCTAAAAAGTACACTAACACCCATAAACTACCTATTAACCCCTAAACCGAGGCCCTCCCGCATCGCAAATAATAAAACAAAATTATTAACCCCTAATCTGCCGCTCCGGGCATCGCCGCCACTAGAATAAACATATTAACCTCTAAACCGCCATACTCCCACATCACAAACACTAGTTTAATATTATTAAACCCTAATCTGCTGTCTCTAACATCGCTGCAACCTACATTACTGTTATTAACCCCTAATCTGCCGCCCCCCAACGCCACCACTATACTAAATTTATTAACCCCTAAACCTAAGTATAACCCTAACACCCCCTAACTTAAATATAATTAAAATAAATTGAAATAAAACCTACTATCATTACCTAGATAATTTGTATTTAAAACTAAATACTTGCCTATAAAATAAACCGTAAGATAGCTACAATATAACTAATAGTTACATTGTAGCTATCTTATCTTTTATTTTTATTTCACAGGCAAGTTTGTATGTATAGTTATTAACTATTTACTAACTACCTAGCTAAAATAAATACAAATTTACCTGTAAAATAAACCTAACCTGAGTTACACTAACACCTAATATTACACTATAATTAAATAAATTACATAAATTAAATACAATTACCTAAATTACAAAAAAACCCCACTAAAATACACAAAATAAAAAAAAAGAAATTAACAGATATTTAAACTAATTACACCTAATCTAATAGAACCTATCAAAATAAAAAAGCCCCCCTAAAATAAAAAACCCTAGCCTAAACTAAACTACCAATAGCCCTTAAAAGGGCCTTTTGCGCGGCATTGCCCCAAAGATATCAGCTCTTTTACCTGTAAAAAAAATACAAACAACCCCTCAACAGTAAAACCCACCACCCACCACCCACACAACCAACACCCCAAATAAAATCCTATCTAAAAACCTAAGCTCCCCATTGCCCTGAAAAGGGCATTTGGATGGGCATTGCCCTTAAAAGGGCATTTAGCTCTTTTTCAAGTACCCAAACCCCTAATCTAAAAATAAAACCCAACCAATAAACCCTTAAAAAAGCCTAACGCTAACCCCCGAAGATCCACTTACAGTTTTTGAAGACCCGACATCCATCCTCAAGAAGCTGGCAGAAGTCTTCATTCAACCGGGCAGAAGTCTTCATCCAACCGGGCAGAAGTCTTCATCCAGATGGCATCTTATATCTTCATCCATCCGGTGCGGAGTAGCTCCATCTTCAAGAAATCCGGCGCAGAGCATCCTCTTCAATCGACGTCTTCTTCCAAATGAGGTTTCCCTTTAAATGACGTCATCCAAGATGGTGTGCCTTAAATTCCGATTGGCTGATAGAATTCTATCAGCCAATAGGAATTAAGGTTGAAAAAATCCTATTGGCTGTTGCAATCAGCCAATAGGATTAAGCTTCAATCCTATTGGCTGATCCAATCAGCCAATAGGATTGAGCTCACATTCTATTGGCTGTTCCAATCAGCCAATAGAATGCAAGCTCAATCCTATTGGCTGATTGCAACAGCCAATATGATTTTTTCAATCTTAATTCTGATTGGCTGATAGAATTCTATCAGCCAATCAGAATCTAAGGGACGCCATCTTGGATGACGTCATTTAAAGGGAAACTTAATTCCGAAGAAGATTTCGATTGAAGAGAATGCTCCGCACCTGATGTCTTGAAGATGGATCCGCTCCGCGCCGGATGGATGAAGATAGAAGATGCCATCTGGATGAAGACTTCTGCCCGGTTGGATGAAGACTTCTGCCGCTTCGTTGAGGACTTCTGCCGGCTTCTTGAGGATGGATGTCGGGTCTTACTGTAAGTGGATCTTCGGGGGTTAGTGTTAGGCTTTTTTAAGGGTTTATTGGGTGGGTTTTATTTTTAGATTAGGGGTTTGGGCACTTGAAAAGAGCTAAATGCCCTTTTAAGTGCAATGGGGAGCTTAGGTTTTTTTAGTTAGGATTTTATTTGGGGGGTTGGTTGTGTGGGTTGTTATTATTTTTGTTTACAGGTAAAAGAGGTGATTTCTTTGTGGCTATGCCCTGCAAAAGTGTAAGGATTCCATCCCTGGTTTTCTTTATTACTGCAGCTCACCTTCACACACCTCTATTTAAGGCATGTCTCCGCCCCAAACAAGTGCTTAGTTATTGTGTTCAGTACAGCTAAGCTGTTTGCTCAGTCGCTTAGAGCAGCTTGTTCAGAGGAATATCGAATTCAGATAATACTCAACCTTTTGGATTACAAATACCAGTTACTTCTGGTCTAATTGCAAGTCTTTTCCGCCAGACAGTACTGGAATCTTCACATACCTGCATATCTTGTCTAAACGACCCTCTCAGGTACCAGTTGTTTACACTGCTTGAATTGGTGCAGCGGGTTACTACTCTCCCAACTAAGGAGCTTTTCACTGCTGTGGTTGCACACAACCTGCGATCTAACAGGACTCACCCAGAATTCTCTCAAGTGTGTGACAACTGCAACTTACTCTCTCTCCGTACACGGACTTTACTATTTGCATTCCCATACCAACAGCTATTAGGTAAAGCGGAGATAAGTCTTAACAATCCGTCTTCCTCACAGCGCTACAGGTCTAGTGTGACGTCACCTAAAGGGAACTCCCCGGGAGTCAGACACGCCTCTGACTGCGGCTTCAACTTTCACTGTGCTGTCTCCCCGCTATACAGAAAGATTCACAGATGCCTGTCTGCCGCTGCAGCTTAAAAAACCGCACACTGGTTATCTCTGGTAAAGTAACAAAGTGTCTAAGCATAGCTGTGCCTGCTATTCAGTAAAAGGTGAAAGTATTCAATACATTTAGTTCCTTCTCACGGATATCAATATTGCTACATTACAAAGTTGCCATAATCCACGTTTTTGACTAAAGAAGTCATTTGATAAAATCTCACTCTGATATAACACAGCTTATGCCAATACAATAGTCTGTTGCTTAGAGTGATACATTCAAACAATTAAGAGCTCAGGCAGTTGCGATCCCTCAGAAGATAATTCATTACAGAATCTTACAGTATAACTAAGCCATATCATGGATCCAGCCGAGCTTCCCCAAATTGTTTTTAACTTGTCCCAAAGAGTAGACCAACTCAGTCAGGGACTAAGAGAGTTACAACTAGAGAATGAGACTTTGAGAAAAGTTATAAAAGACACCATCACTCCAAAACAGGCAGCTCATGAGACCTCTCCTGATCCTTTTGTTGCTCCACCTGATTTCTTCCATGGAGACAGAAATCAATATCGCCATTTCAAAAATTCTTGCCTCCTCAACTTCAGTCTCAAACCCAAGACCTATCCCAATGATAGGGTAAAATTTCTCACTATGATTAGCTACCTAAGGGGAGAACCCCGTATTTGGGCTGACACTCTATTCGAGACCAACAACCCGGTCCTGTCTTCCTTCTCATCATTTCTTGACGTTATGGATGAACTGTATAACAATGCCAACCTGCAGATTACTGCTGAGAGCAAAATGAGAAAATTGAAACAAGGATCCAGACCTGTGGAACATTATATAACAGAGTTCAAACGGTATGCAATAGACTCTCAATGGAATGCCATAGCCCTCAGAAATCAATACAGGCTTGGCCTTTCTGATGCAGTCAAGGATGAATTGGCAAGAACAGAGTTGCCAGAGACCCTTGAAGCCCTTATGAGGTTAAGTAGCCAAATCGATAGAAGATTGAGAGAGAGAAAATCAGAACGGCAATACCCTGATCAGGCGTACAAAAAGATGTCCACTCCTTGTCAACCTATTCGCAGGTCAAATAGTCCTAGTTCTGGCGGAGCTGAAGCCATGGATATAAGTGTCTTCAGGGGTCCCATTTCTCCAGAGGAACGTTTAAGAAGGAAGACCAGGGGTCTTTGTATGTACTGTGGTGCAGCTTCCCATAGTGTCAAGGATTGCCCTTCTATACCCCAGAAACAGAACAGTAAGTGCAACACTAACTTTATTTCTCAGATAGTACATAACAAACCTCTTCACTGTTCTCTACTTTTGTCATTACAGTGGTCAAGTAAGCAGATGAACATACCAGCCATCGTGGACACTGGAGCTCAAGGGAACTACATCGACAGCTCCTTAGTGTCTTTCAATAAAATACCTCTGATAAAAAAATTGTCTGCAATTTCACTTTGTGTTGTTGATGGCTCTGAGATAGCATCCGGGCCCATTACACACCACACTATCCCACTTTCAGTCACTACCTTAAAAAATCACCATGAACATCTCTCTTTTGATGTGATTACATCCCCTTTATTTCCAATAGTTCTTGGTTTATCCTGGCTACAACTACACGAACCTCAGATCACTTGGAAATCTCTCCGAATTCAGTTGAATTCACGCTATTGCCAACAAACATGTCTTAGGCAGCAGTTACTCTCTCTGACCTCCACATCTGAGTCTCATGTTCCCCCTGAATACACTCACTTTTCGGAAGTCTTTAGTAAAAAGGAGGCAGAAACACTTCCCCCTCATCATCCTTATGACTGTCCTATAGAATTAAAACCAGGTACATCTCCACCTATAGGGCACTTGTATCCGCTCTGTCAATCTGAGCTAGACTACCTTAAAACTTATCTAGATGAGAATTTGAAGAAAGGGTTTATTCGACCATCTGTCTCTCCAGCTGGAGCTGGAATGTTTTTTGTCCGGAATAAGGATCAGTCCTTACGCCCTATCATCGACTTCAGACAATTAAACAATATCACCATTAAAAACCGTTATCCGCTCCCGCTCATTCCGGAACTCGAGAGACTACGGCATGCTACCATATACACCAAGTTGGATCTGAGGGGAGCATACAATCTCGTACGCATCAGAGAGGGTGATGAATGGCTCACTGCTTTTAGAACAAGATATGGGCTGTATGAATACCTGGTTATGCCTTTCGGCCTCACTAACGCACCTGCTACGTTCCAGTTTTTTATCAATGATATCTTTCACGATCTACTCGATATCTGTGTCATAGTTTACTTAGATGATATCTTGATTTATTCTTCAAATACAACTGACCACATAAAACATGTTAGTTGGGTTCTGTCATGCCTCCAAGTCCACCGTCTCTACGTTAAACTGGAAAAATGCATATTTCACACTAGACTATAGAATTCCTTGGTTATTCCATCAGCCCCAAGGGCATTCAGATGCAAGAGGGCAAAGTCGATGCAGTAAAATCATGGCCTACTCCTGTCACGAGAAAGGACCTCCAAAAGTTCCTTGGTTTCAGTAATTATTATAGGAAATTCATTCGCAATTTTTCTAAAATTTCGAAGCCACTTACGAAGCTTACCAGCCCAAATTGTATTTTCCATTGGTCAAAAGAAGCTGCTGATGCTTTCAATTTTCTGAAGGAATCTTTCTCTTCCGCTTAAAATACCCCGATCCTGACCTTCAGTACATTCTAGAAGTCGATTCATCAGACTATGCACTCGGTGCAGTCCTCTCACAACGACAAACGATTAAAGACCCTCTATTCCCTATTGGGTTCTATTCCAAGATTATGTCATCCGCAGAGATGAATTACTCCATAGGAGATAAAGAATTACTGGCTATTAAAAGAGCACTGGAATTCTGGAGACATCTTCTAGAAAGCACCTCTAGCCTTATCATAATTTATACCGACCACCGAAACCTTGAATTCCTACAAAACAACAAAACTTTATCTGTCAGACAGGTAAGATGGAGCCTTTTTTTTAGTCATTTTGATTTTCAAATCATGTACAGACCCGGATCAAAAAACGGGAAAGCAGATGCCCTGTCCCGTAGAGACCAAAGACCCATTCAGCAACAACCACCTAGTTGCATTTTGCCACCCGCTAGATTCCTGGCTCTACTTTCCGTTTCAGTCCAGGACTATGAAGCAGCCTTAGCTTCGGAGAAACGTACCCCATTGAACTCTCTGATTAGGAAAGAAGGTTTTTATTTTCATGGCTCTACGTTATATGTTCCAGAAAGACTTAGAACACAGATTATCAAGGAACACCATGACCCACCTTTTCTAGGTCATGCAGGAATCAGACGCACCAAGGAGCTAATAACCAGAACTTATTGGTGGCCATCTATGGAAAACACTATCAAGGAATACGTTCAGCAGTGTAACAGTTGCATAGTATCCAAACCTGAGAGACAACCTCCATATGGTCATCTTATGCCTTTGGGGATACCCACATCACCTTGGGCTCACTTGGGTATGGATTTCATTGTTGACTTACCACCAAGCTCTGGATTCACAACCATTCTAGTTGTAACTGATCACTTTACTAAAATGGCTCATTTTATTTCCTACCATAAGTAGCCTACTTCCTCGGAAACAGCACATTTGTTCTTGAACCACGTAGTACGATACCATGGGTTACCAACTGTTATAACCACAGACAGAGGTAGCCAATTCACCTCAAGGTTTTGGAAAGCACTCACCAAGTCTCTTCAAATCGAACAACGGTTGAGTACAGCCTTTCACCCCCAGACGAACGGCCAAACTGAAAGGCTAAATCAATGGCTCGAACAGTATCTACGTTGTTACTGTTCTTACCATCAAAATAAATGGTCTTCCTTCCTCGCCATGGCAGAGTTTTCATACAATAACACGATCAATAGTACTACCAATTACTCCCCTTTCTTCGCAAATTATGGTTTCAATCCTAGATTCAGTTTCCAACATTCTTCCTCAGAAGATACACCATCCGTTGATGAATTAATTCAACGGTTGGCCTAAAACTTCCAGCATATACGCACCAATATACAGCATGCATAAGCATCTTAGAAAAAGTACTACGACTTACGAAGAAGAGCTGCTCCGAAGTATAAGGTAGGAGACCTGGTGTGGTTATCAACAATGAACATTAAATTACACCTGCCCAAGAAAAAACTGGCCAGTTTGTTCATCGGACCATTTAGGATTACACGTATCGTAAATGAAAATTCTGTCACATTGGATCTGCCTGATTCACTGGTTGTCCACCCCACCTTTCACGTGTCATTACTCAAACCTTATGTTGGCCAGGTCCCTTTTATACCTCTTCTTCCTCCTGATCCTGTATCCCTAGACAGTAATGTCTATGAAGTTCACGATCTTTTGGATTCAAGGTATTCTAATGGTGAACTTCAGTATCTTGTGAGGTGGAAAGGTTTTTCTTCCGATGAGGACTCCTGGGAACCGCAAAACCACATAGATGCTACGAGGCTGGTTGCAAGCTTCCATAGACGTTTTCCACAGAGACCTAAGCATCCAGCCGTGGTCGGCTTCCTTGAAGGGGGGGAACTGTAAGGATTCCATCCCTGGTTTTCTTTATCACTGCAGATCACATTCACACACCTGTATTTATGGCATGTCTCCGCCCCAAACAAGTGCTTAGTTATTGTGTTCAGTACAGCTAAGCTGTTTGCTCAGTCGCTTAGAGCAGCTTGTTCAGAGGAATATCGAATTCAGATAATACTCAACCTTTTGGATTACAAATACCAGTTACTTCTGGTCTAATTGCAAGTCTTTTCCGCCAGACAGTACTGGAATCTTCACATACCTGCATATCTTGCCTAAACAACCCTCTCAGGTACCAGTTGTTTACACTGCCTGAATTGGTGCAGCGGGTTACTACTCTCCCAACTAAGGAGCTTTACACTGCTGTGGTTGCACACAACCTGCGATCTAACAGGACTCACCCAGAATTCTCTCAAGTGTGTGACAACTGCAACTTACTCTTTCTCCGTACACAGACTTTACTATTTGCATTCCCATACCAACAACTATTAGGTAAAGCGGAGATAAGTCTTAACAACCCGTCTTCCTCACAGCTCTACGGGTCTAGTGTGACGTCACCTGCGGCTTCAACTTTCACTGCGCTGTCTCCCCGCTATACAGAAAGATTCACAGAAGCCTGTCTGCTGCTGCAGCTTACAAAACCGCACACTGGTTATCTCTGGTAAAGTAACAAAGTGTCTAAGCATAGCTGTGCCTGCTATTCAGTAAAAGGTGAAAGTATTCAATACATTTAGTTTCTTCTCACGGATATCAATATTGCTACATTACAAAGTTGCCATAATCCACGTTTTTGACTAAAGAAGTAATTTGATAAAATCTCACTCTGATATAACACAGCTTATGCCAATACAATAGTCTGTTGCTTAGAGTGATACATTCAAACAATTAAGAGCTCAGGCAGTTGCGATCCCTCAGAAGATAATTAATTACAGAATCTTACAAAAAGGCCCTTTTAAGGGCTATTGGCAGTTTAGTTTAGGCTAGGGTTTTTTTTATTTTTTTTGGGGGGGGGGGGCTTTTTTTTATTTTGATAGGGCTATTAGATTAGGTGTAATTAGTTTAAATATCGGATATTTTTTATTTTTTTTATTTTGTGTAATTTAGTGTTTGTTTTTTGTAATTTAGGTAATTATATTTAATTTATGTAATTTTTTTAATGTTAGTGTAACTCAGGTTAGGTTTATTTTACAGGTAAATTTGTATTTATTTTAGCTAGGTAGTTAGTAGATAATTAATAACTATTTACTAACTATTCTACCTAGTTAAAATAAATACAAACTTGCCTGTGAAATAAAAATAAAACCTAAGCTAGCTACAATGTAACTATTAGTTATATTGTAGCTAGCTTAAGGTTTATTTTATAGGTAAGTATTTAATTTTAAATAGGAATTATTTCATTATTAATGGTAGGTTTTATTTAGATTTATTTTAATTACATTAAAGTTAGGGGTTAATAACTTTAGTATAGTGGCGGCGACGTTGGGGGCAGCAAATTAGGGGTTAATAAATGTAGGTAGGTGGCGGCGATGTTAGGGGCGGCAGATTAGGGGTTAATAAGTATAATGTAGGTGTCGGCGATGTTAGGGGCGGCAGATTAGGGGTTAATAAGTATAATGTAGGTGTCTGCGATGTCGGAGGCAGCAGATTAGGGGTTAATAAGTGTAAGATTAGGGGTGTTTAGACTCAGCATTTATGTTAGGGTGTTAGGAGTAAACATAAATTTAGTTTCCCCATAGGAATCAATGGGGCTGCATTACGGAGCTTTACGCTGCTTTATTTCAGGTGTTAGACTTTTTTTCAGCCGGCTCTCCCCATTGATGTCTATGGGGAAATCGTGCACGAGCACGTAAAACCAGCTCACTAGTGGTAGTGATGTGGGAGGCCAGAGGTTTAGGGGTTAATAACTTTATTTAGTGGTGACGATGTCAGGGAACGGCGGAATAGGGGTTAATAACTTTATTATTGTGGCGGCGATATCGGGAGCGGCAGATTAAGGGTTAATAACATTATGTAGGTGTCTGCGAAGTTGGGGGCATCACATTAGGGGTTTTAACACTTGGGGTTTATGGTAGGGTAGTTTAAACGTAACTTTTTTTTTCCCCATAGACATCAATGGGCTTGTGTTAGGGAGCTTTTCATTCTACAATCGCAGGTGTTAGGTTTTTTTCTAACATGCTCTCCCCATTGATGTCTATGGGGAAAGCGTGCACAAGAACGTCAAAGCAGCGCTTGTATTTTGTGTGATATGGAGCTCAACGCAACCATATCACACGCACAAGGCGACTTTTCTAAAACCCGTATTGGCAGCACTATGAGTGGAAATAACGCAGCTTTTGTTGCGTTCATTTTGCACCCTCTATAGTGTAAAACTTGTAATCTAGGTCATTGTGCTCACGCATGTGTAGTTATTTAATAGTCAGCACTAATTCTCTGAAATGCAAATCTGTCAAAAGATCTGAGCTAAGGGGTCAGTCTGCAGAAGCTTAGCTACAAGGTAATTACAGAGGTACAAAGTATATTTCTATAACAGTGTTGGTTTTGCAAAACCGGGGAATGGGTAATAAAGGGATTATCTATATTTTTAAACAATAACATTTTTGGTGTTTACTATCCCTTTAATATACCTTTTACCTCTACCTTGTATCTAAGCCTCTGCAGACTACCACCTTATCTCAGTTCTTTTGACAGACTTGCATTTTAGGAAAAAAAGAAGGGAACAGGAGCGCAAACTCGATTCAAGTGAGTTTATTCATTAACACATACAGCGCAAAACATATGCACTTACAAGATGATAAAACGAAACATAGGAATAAACCTGCAGACGAGCAGGTACCAAAATCACCAACCGGATATGATCAACACTAACCCACTGGGTGACCTCCGGACCCCAATGTCTCTGGTCCGTTTCAAAAGGATAAAATTGAATTGAAATATAAGTGTCTCAGATTCACACATAGCTAGTAAACCTCAATGCGTTTCCCCCGTTTTGTGAACGGGCTTTCTCAAGAGGACAGGTGAAATATACCTGTATTGACTACCTTCAACCTATTTAAATGTACTGTTGTCCAATCAAATAAGGGGAGTGTAACCTACCCCCCCCCCCAGTATGACGACATTTCCATTTAAAGAGTATTAACCTCTTGTGGTCTGAACTACTATTATAAGGTAACAATATTAAAATCCATTAGAGCTGTAAGCAATGCAAAATTTATACAATAAAAAATCTTTACAATAAAAATATACATATATACTATACATACAGGGCATAAAAACAATACATTAATAATATAATTAATAATACATTTAATAATACAACTCCTAATTCATTTAAAATATAAAAGCAGCATATGCAAAAAACGTGCATTAAAAATATGTTTTGCCCTAAACTGAAACTAGCTAAAATTCATCAATATAAATTTACTGCTAAAACAGAATTACAGAAATGAATTGTAAGTAAATTAAAAGATTAAGCACAGATTCATATTTATATGGAACATGACATGACTATTAAAATCCTTAAACAAACTTACATATAAGCAGCAACATCAATATCTATATTGAGTCCTAAAGGAGTTAAAACCTCATCTTATAGATCCATAGGGTTTCCAACTTACGGAGTTTTAAAAGTCGTTCTCCCTAGGTGGCACCCAAACAATCACTTGAATCTTTAAACTACTAGGCACAGTTATAGACTTCTATGAAATGTCTAGATACACTATGTTTGTTAATTCTTTCTTTGATATTATATACATGTTTGTACAACCTTCTTTTGATTTTTCTTTTTGTGCGGCCCACATAAAATAGGCCACACCCACACAAGATACAGTACAAAAGTGGAATTGCAGTTGCTTCAAATATTAATATCAAACTCCTTTGAATTATCGGTATTATGAAATTTGGATGCTTTATTGATGTGTCTACACATCAAACAATAAGATTACCAAGAGAACATTACCAAGAGAACAAAGCAAATTTGAGGATAAAAGTAAATTGGAAAGCTGTTTAAAACTGCATGCCCTATCTGAATCATGGAAGTTTAATTTTGACTAGACTGCCCCTTTAACTTGTTGAACTCAAAAACCATAACAACATGTGTATATGTCTTACAATGGGATTTGTACAGGGGCTTTATCGGAATAGTGGACATGTTAGGTTATGGATTTCTCTAATTTTAATTAGTGTTAAAGTTCGTATTATTAGTGTTTTAATTGTGATTGATCAGATGGTGTGTGTATGTTTTATGATTTGCTAATATTAACCAATATGGGGTCAGATTAAAAGTGGCGCGCTATTTAGCTCTTTAGCTCAATCGGTAAAACCATCAGAAGTAAAGATTTTACGCTCATGTTAGCGCAAGTATTACAAGTTTAAAGTAAAATGTTTGCTGCAAGCGAAACCCAATGCGCTATCTAAAGCACTTCAGATATTGTGACCGCGCTAACTTCAATGGAGAGCACCGAAGAAAAAAACCTAACACTTATTGCTCGTGAGCTAACCCAACATGAGTTATTAATATTTCCCATTCCGATTTTCTTCACATACAGAAAAAAATTATTTTTATTTTAAATATTTATTTATTTATAAATCTATACATACTATACCTGTGTGTGTGTGTAAATATATATATATATATATATATATATATATATATATATACCAACCAAAAACATGCACTCTCAGGTCTTTTTTAAGTGAAGTAAACAGATTACTTTATTAGTAATCTGTTTACTTCACTTAAAAAAGACCTGAGAGTGCATCTTTTTGGTTGGTATATTTGCTTGCAAGTTTGCACCCAGGCGGTTGTCAAGTGTGGGATAAGCTGGTGTTTGGATGACTATATATATATATATATATATATATATATATATATATATATATATATATATATATATATATATATATAGTCATCCAATGCACTTTACTTGGGCCTCCCAAAAAAAGAACTCCATCGCCTTCAGACAGTACAAAACGCAGCAGCCAGACTATTGACCAATCAAATTCGCTCCTGCCACATAACACCTGTTCTCCACTCTCTGCATTGGCTTCCAATTAAATGGCGAACATATTTTAAAATTGGCCTACTGACCTTCAAAGCCTTAAACAACCAAAGCCCACAGTACCTGAAAGAGCTCCTGACACCCTACATTCCATCCCGTTCACTTAGGTCAGCCAACACATCCCTCCTCTCAGTGCCAAGAATAAGGACAAACTCAGGCTCCAGAGCATTCGGCCACGCTGCCCCTACTTTCTGGAACTCTTTACCGTGCGCAATCAGAGAGGCACCGTCCTTACAGACTTTTAAAAAAAAGCTAAAGACCCACCTCTTCCATCAGGCATTCAATCCGCTTATCTGACCTTCAGAAACTCCTAACTTTTATATATTATGTTGGTATATTTGTAAAGTGCTTTGAGTCTCACAGGGAGAAAAGCGCTATATAAATCGCAAATTATTATTATAATTATTATTAATAGTGTAAAGATGGCAAACTGATACAATATACCCCTTTAAGCGAGAGATGTTTCCAAATAATAATGGATCCCAGTTCATGCTGGTCACTTGGGATCTGGTCCCACTTTAAATATATGTGGAAGTAAGTCTTTTTTGCTTACCAGATGGAACCTCAATCCTATGAGGTAAGGAGTTTTGCCGATGCAGGAGTTTTGCCTCTTCCAAGGGTCCCTTGTCCAAATCTGGTTCCAATGGATAATACAGGGATGGTCTGTGTTGGCTAAGCGCGCCAATGGTATATTTGGACTCTTGTTCTATTTTTTATGTAGTGGTGAGAATCCTGGCCACCTCAGGAGTATGGAGTATTAGGACCAATGTCCCAAATGTAGAAACATAAGCAAAGAAGAAAGAAATCACATAGCGCAATTCTGTATGAACTTTTGCAGTATTTTATTATAAACAATCAATATTGCACTTACATCAATTAACCTCAATCCATAATGAGGTAAGATTATAGGCTTAAATAAAGTGGCATATATAGTATGCAGTATTCTCAACGGATGCCTCTAATGTATAGAGGTACTGGCACTAGGTCTCTCTTCATATATCTAGATTCTTGTAATTCACCACATGTGTACCGTCCGGATGTCTTTACAAAGATTTGATAAAACCAATACTCTTTCAATGTCCTTAAAAAATACGCTGGGATAGCGCTAAAATAGTGGTGGGTGTATAATACGCTAGTAGTCACAACACATTAAAACCTAAAAACAGTAAATGGCGTTAAAAGAAAAAGTGGCTGCTGGTATATAAGTCCCTGTTAGCCCACTGTGGCAATCCTTACGCATTTCAAAGTTGTATCGAACTTCTTCGTCAGAAGAGTGTGGAGTGACAGGGTATCTGGTTATAAGTTTTTAAATGTAGCCAAGTGGGCGTATTTTTCCTATTTCTTAAGCATGTGATGTTGCACGTCGCGTGCGCTGCGGCAGTTGTATGTTTGCAATGTATCTTTTCGTTACTATAGTAACCTTCATAGGAAGTAATGTAGTTGGTGATGTAGGTCTAGCGTTGTGACAAATTGAGATCTAATAGGTCTTAGTGCCCCACATGTTAATTCTTAGGAGGCTAAAGAATAAGTCTATGTTTATTATATTAGAGACCTTATTCCTCCTTATTCTGTTTTGTGTACTTTTATCGAAACACTCATATTTTCTATATATACATTTTTGTATGTTAACAATTATCTATTGCTATTTGCATTTATCGTTGCTCCCTATTTGTTCCTATTCCATCTTAGCTAGAACTGCATATTTCTATCTAGTGGTAGTCTAATTCCTACAGTAATCTAACTAAAGGATAACTAAGATGCCCATTTTTTATAAGACACTCAAGATTTAATTTCTGATACTGTATGTATCCCCCATTCAGTCTCCCAATATGTACTATAGAATTATAAGTTCAAGCTGGTATACTAAAATGACTGACTTCTATACACACATAAAGTTTTATTACATGTTAAAATATTAGTATTATAATTAGGTTTTAATTGATTTAAACTGCAATTAAACAGTATATAAGTTAAATATATGTGTAAGGTCTTCTAAGATCTAATTTACACATATATTAATTATTATGATTCCTTCTTTTTGTTTATTATATTCTTGCTCCCTCTTGCATCTTTAATGTGGTACTATTGGGGTAATTTTTGAGTTTTATTTAGAGTCATTTAATATGTACACAATTATATGTGGTATATTATCAATCTAAGTGTCTATATCAATTCTACTCGACACTCAGCTTGTGTAGTGTATATTGTATTGGAACTTAATATATGTTCCTATATGGAAACCTTTACAAATGCCTGCCTAAATATTCATTGGACTTTTGCACTTGTTGTTAAATTCTGATGTCATTAACTGTTTTCATCATTATAGAAATGCTGTTAGATCAATATCCTTGTTGAGCCCTGTTGGATTCATTGTTCCCATATAGGGTATCCAATAGGTTTCACGTTGTCTTAGTTTCTGAAACCTATTTCCCCCCTGTTGAGTATTTGGACATGTTCTAAGATAGTTCCTTTCAGATATTTTGGATCTTGGTTGTGCACTATTTCCTAAATGATACATAACTAACCAAGGACCGTCAAGAGTTTATTCTAGAATGTATACAATTTGATTTAGAGAATAACTACTTTGAGTTTGAGAAGCAATTTTATTTGCAAATTAGTGGAACAGCCATGGGTACGACCATGGCACCCAGCTACGCAAATCTATACATGGGTGTATGGGAAAAAGAGTATATACATCATAGCAACCCATTTAAGGATAACATAATCTGGTGGGGCAGATACATCAATGATATTATTTTAATATGGAATGGGGATGAATCTGCCAGTACCAAGTTTATACACTATATAAATGAAAATTCTTTAAATTTAAAATTCACATAAAACATTTACGAAGAAAACATTGAATTTTTAGATCTTATTTTGTTTCATGAAAACAACCAAATTTGTACCAAGTTATACAGTAGGGAAACAGATTGTAATGGCTATCTGAGAGCAGTCAGTGGCCTTTACAAACCTTGGATACAAAATATACCCAACGGGCAATTCCAATGGCTAAAACGTAATTGTTCAAAAATAAGCGATTATAATAAGGAATCCAAAATACTAAAAAGTAAACTGCTACAAAAGAAATATCCTAAAAAAACTAATAGAGAACTCACTAACGGCTAGATTTAGAGTTTTGTCGGTAACGACCCGCGTATCTAACGCTGGCTTTTTTCTGGCCGCACCTTTAAAATAACTCTGGTATTGAGAGTCCACAGAATGGCTGCGTTAGGCTCCAAAAAGGGAGCGTACAGGCATATTTAACGCCACTGCAACTCTCGATACCAGAGTTGCTTACGGAAGCTAAAACTAACTAACTATAAACTAACTAAAGTACAAAAAATAAAAAAAGAACTAAGTTACAAAAAATAAAAAAATATTTACAAACATTAGAAAAATATTAAAACAATTTTAAACTAATTACACCTACTCTAAGCCCCCTAATAAAATAACAAAGCCCCCCAAAATAAAAAAATGCCCTACCCTATTCTAAATTACTAAAGTTCAAAGCTCTTTTACCTTACCAGCCCTGAACAGGGCCCTTTGCGGGGCATGCCCCAAGAAGTTCAGCTCTTTTGCCTGTAAAAAAAAACATACAATACCCCCCCCCAACATTACAACCCACCACCCACATACCCCTAATCTAACCCAAACCCCCCTTAAATAAACCTAACACTAAGCCCCTGAAGATCTTCCTACCTTATCTTCACCATACCAGGTTCACCGATCGATCCAGAAGAGCTCCTCCGATGTCCTGATCCAAGCCCAAGCGTGGAGCTGAAGAGGTCCATGATCCGGCTGAAGTCATCATCCAAGCGGGAGCTGAAGAGGTCCATGATCCGGCTGAAGTCTTCATCCAAGCGGGAGCTGAAGAGGTCCATGATCCGGATGAAGTCTTCTATCAACGGCATCTTCAATCTTCTTTCTTCGGGAGCCATCATCTTCCATCCGATGCGGAACATCCTCTTCTCCCGACGCCTACTCGCCGAATGACGGTTCCTTTAAATGACGTCATCCAAGATGGCGTCCCTCGAATTCCGATTGGCTGATAGGATTCTATCAGCCAATCGGAATTAAGGTAGGAATATTCTGATTGGCTGATTCCATCAGCCAATCAGAATATTCCTACCTTAATTCTGATTGGCTGATAGAATCCTATCAGCCAATCGGAATTCGAGGGACGCCATCTTGGATGACGTCCCTTAAAGGAACCGTCATTCGTCGGGAAGTCGTCGTCGGAAGAAGATGGGTCCGCGGTGGAGGTCTTCAAGATGGAGCCGGTCCTCATTGGATGAAGATAGAAGATGCCGCTTGGAAGATGATGGTTGCCGGTCTGGATCTACTCTTCTTCCCAGATAGGATGAAGACTTTAGAGCCTCTTCTGGACTTCTTCAGCCGTCGGATGTCTAGCCCCCGCTTGGGCTTAGATGAAGATTTTGGAGCCAGGACCGATCGGTGATACCCGGTGAGGTAGGAAGATCTTCAGGGGCTTAGTGTTAGGTTTATTTAAGGGGGGTTTGGGTTAGATTAGGGGTATGCGGGTGGTGGGTTGTAATGTTGGGGGGGTAGTGTATGTTTTTTTTTACAGGCAAAAGAGCTGAATTCTTTGGGGCATGCCCCGCAAAGGGCCCTGTTCAGGACTGGTAAGGTAAAAGAGCTTTGAACTTTTGTAATTTAGAATAGGGTAGGGCATTTTTTATTTTGGGGGGCTTTGTTATTTTATTAGGGGGCTTAGAGTAGGTGTAATTAGTTTAAAATTGTTGTAATATTTTTCTTATGTTTGTAAATATTTTTGTAACTTAGTTCTTTTTTATTTTTTGTACTTTAGTTAGTTTATTTAATTGTAGTTATTTGTAGGTATTGTATTTAATTAATTTATTGATAGTGTAGTGTTAGGTTTAATTGTAGGTAATTGTAGGTATTTTATTTAATTAATTTATTGATAGTGTAGTGTTAGGTTTAATTGTAGGTAATTGTAGGTATTGTATTTAATTAATTTATTGATAGTGTAGTGTTAGGTTTGATTGTAACTTAGGTTAGGATTTATTTTACAGGTAATTTTGTAATTATTTTAACTATTTTAGCTATTAAATAGCTCTTAACTATTTAATAGCTATTGTACCTGGTTAAAATAAATACAAAGTTGCCTGTAAAATAAATATTAATCCTAAAATAGCTATAATATAATTATAATTTATATTGTAGCTATATTAGGATTTATTTTACAGGTTAGTATTTAGCTTTAAATAGGAATAATTTATTTAATAAGAGTTAATTAATTTCGTTAGAGTTAAATTATATTTAACTTAGGGGGTGTTAGTGTTAGGGTTAGACTTAGCTTTAGGGGTTAATACATTTATTAGAATAGCGGCGAGATTCGGTCGGCAGATTAGGGGTTAATAATTGAAGTTAGGTGTCGGCGATGTTAGGGAGGGCAGATTAGGGGTTAATAAATATAATATAGGGTCGGCGGTGTTAGGGGCAGCAGATTAGGGGTACATAGCTATAATGTAGGTGGCGGCTTTTTGGGGTCGGCAGATTAGGGGTTAATTATTGTAGGTAGGTGGCGGCGACGTTGTGGGGGGCAGGTTAGGGGGTTAATAAATATAATATATGGGTCGGCGATGTTAGGGCAGCAGATTAGGGGTACATAGCTATAATGTAGCTGGCGGCGGTGTGCGGACGGCAGATTAGGGGTTAATAAGTGTAGGTAGCTTGCGGCAACGTTGTTGGGGGCAGATTAGGGGTTAATAAATATAGGGGTCGGCGGTGTTAGGGGCAGCAGATTAGGGGTACATAAGGATAACGTAGGTGGCGGTCGGCAGATTAGGGGTTAAAAATATGTAATCGAGTGTCGGCGATGTGGGGGGACCTCGGTTTAGGGGTACATAGGCAGTTTATGGGTGTTAGTGTACTTTAGGGCACAGTAGTTAAGAGCTTTATGAACCGGCGTTAGCCCAGAAAGCTCTTAACTACTGACTTTTTTCTGCGGCTGGAGTTTTGTCATTAGATTTCTAACGCTCACTTCAGCCACGACTCTAAATACCGGAGTTAGAAAGATCCCATTGAAAAGATAGGATACGCAATTGACGTAAGGGGATCTGCGGTATGGAAAAGTCGCGGCTGAAAAGTGAGCGTTAGACCCTTTTTTGAATGACTCCAAATACCGGAGGTAGCCTAAAACCAGCGTTAGGAGCCTCTAACGCTGGTTTTCACGGCTACCTCCAAACTCCAAATCTAGGCCTAAGTAAAGTGGAAAATATGGATAGAAATCAATTACTATTAACAAATAAAGAATGCCAAAAAAATAAAAGCAAATAAACTATAGGGATGATAACAACATACAGGTGGCCCTCGTTTTACAACGGTTCAATTTACACCGTTTCAGAATAACAACCTTTTTTCCCAGTCATGTGACTGCTATTGAAAAGCATTGAGAAGCAGTGCATTTATTAAAATAGCCAGTAGGTGGAGCTGTCCGCTTGTGTTGCAGCAAAGTCAAGCAAGCTGAAATTAAATCAGTTTAACCAGTTCTGAGCTATCGAGCAGATTTCAAAGGAACATGATCTTCCTGTCTATAAATCAGTCCAGATTGGAATGCATAGAAAGAACTGTTTGCAGAAAAATGCAAGTGAAGTCTGTGTTGTGTGATTATGTTATTAGGTTTATAATACTGTTTAGCAAATGTTTTTGTTCATTTAACTTAGTTTAATTATATATTCTGTGTTGTATGATTATTTTATTAGGTTTATAATACTGTTTAGCATTTAAAGTCTTTATTTCAAAGCTTTAAAAATAATGTATTAGATGTTACTTATGACAATTTTGAGAGGGGCCTGGAACCTAACTCCCTCACTTCCCATTGACTTACATTATAAACTGGGTTTCAATTTACAACGGTTTCGATTTACAACCATTCCTTCTGGAACCTAACCACGGCGTAAACTGAGGGCTACCTGTATAATGAAGCAGCGCCAGGAATAAAGAAAATCCTGAAGAGATACTGGCCAATTTTACAACAGGATAAGTTCTTAAACAGTATAGGACCTGCCCTGAAAGTAACTTTTAGAAAAAATAGAAATTTAAACAAGTTTTGGCACCTAGCAAATTAAGGCAACCCACAAATAAAACAAATTGGCTTACCTCTACAACAAAAGGATTTTTTAAATGTAATAGAGCCAACTGTAAGGGATGCGAATATGCATATGACCCCAAAAAAACAACAAAAACAGTCAGCTCTAATACTTACCCCCCAAAAAACTGCACCATTAACAGTCTAACAAATCGCAAGACTACATTTGTAGTATATTTACTCAAGTGTACTTGCAAGCTTCAATATATAGGACGCACAAAAAGTCTGTGCAAAAAAACGATTGTTGGAACATCGAAACAGGGTTTAAAGGTCATAGTGTTTCCAGACACTTTAAGAAAACCGTTAATGACGTCAGAATTTAACAACAAGTGCAAAAGTCCATTGAATATTTAAGCAGGCATTTGTAAAAGTTTCCATTTTAGTTCCATTTTAGTATACCAGCTTGAACTTATAATTCTATAGTAAACATTGGGAGACCGAGTGGGGGATATATACAGCATCAGAAATTAAATCTTGGGTGTCTTATAAAAAATGGGCATCTTAGTTATCCTTTAGTTAGATAGAAACATGCAGTTCTAGCTAAGATGGAGCAGGAACAAATAGGGAGTGAAAAATGCAAATAGCAATAGATAATTGTTTTTAGCCTCCTAAGAATTAACATGTGGGGCCCTAAGACCTATTAGATCTCAATTTGTCACAACGCTAGACCTACGTCATTAAAGGGATACTAAACCCAATTTTCTTCTTCCATGATTCAGATAGAGTATGCAATTTTAAGCAGCTTTCTAATGTACTCCTATTATTAATTGTTCTTCATTCTCATGCTATCTTTATTTGAAGAAACAGGAATGTAAGCTTAAGAGCCGGCCCATTTTTATTTCAGCACTTGGGCAGCGCTTGCTGATTGGTTACTAAATGTAGCAAACCAATCAGCAAGCTCTAGCAAGGTACTGAACCAAAAAAGGGCTGGCTCTTAACCTTCCATTCCTGCTTTTTCAAATAAAGATAGCAAGAGAATGAAGAAAAAAAGATAATATGAATAAATTAGAAAGTTGCTTAAAATTGCATGCTCTATCTGAATAATGAAAGAAAAAAAAATTGGTTTTGTATCCCTTTAACTAATTACTTCCTATGAAGGTTACTATAGTAACGAAAAGATACATTGCAAACATACGGCTGCCACAGCACACGTGACGTGCAACGTCACACGCTTAGGAAAGAGGAAAAGTACACCCACTTAGCTACCTTTAAAAACTTATAGCTGGATACCCTGTCACTCCACACTCCTCTGACGAAGAAGTTCGATACAACCTCAAAACACGTAAGGATTGCCACAGTGGGCTAACAGGGACTTATATACCGGCAGCCACTTTTTCTTTTAATGCCATTTACTGTTTTTAAGTTTTAATGTGTTGTGAGTACTAGCGTGTTATACACCCACCACTATTTTTAGCGCTATCCTGGCACATTTTTTTAAGGACATTGCAAGAGTATTGGTTTTATCAAATCCTTGTAAGGACATCCCGACGGTACACATGTGGTGAATTACAAGAATCTAGATATATAAACAGAGACTTAGTGCCAGTACTTCTATACATTAGAGTCATCCGTTGAGAATACTGCATACTATATATGCCACTTTATTTATGCCTATAATCTTACCACATCATGGATTGAGGTTAACTAATGTAAGTGTAATATTGATTGTTTATAATAAAATACTGCAAAAGCTCATACAGAATTACACTATGTGATGTATTTCTTCTTTGCTTATGTTTCTACATTTGGGACATTGGTCCTAATACTCCATACTCCTGAGGTGACCAGGATTCTCACCACTACATAAAAAATAGAAAAAGAGGCCAAATATAACATTGGAGCACTCAGCCAACACAGACCATACCTGTATTATCCATTGGAACCAGATTGGGACAAGGGACCCTAGGGAGAGGCAAAACTCCTGCATCGGAGGACAAAGATGGATTAACCCTTACCCCCGCAGAGCTGAAAACTTACCTCATAGGATTGAGGTTCCATCTGGTAAGCAGAAAAAACTTACTTCCACATTTATTTAAAGTGGGACCAGATCCCAAGTGACCTGCATGAACTGGGATCCATTATTACTTGGAAACATCTCTCACTTAAAGGGATATATTGTATCAGTTTGCCATCTTTACACTATTGATTTCCTCTTTCTATTATTAATTTTAACTGTGACACGGGTACACTGTATCAATATTGAGGCAGCACTAACTTTTACTGTGTTTATAGTAATAATTAAGAATCTGTGGTATTTATAACAGAACAATAGTAAAGAGAAAATAAGTTTGTTGTCTCATAAATACACATACTATAACAAAAGCATTATATTGACAGGTCTAGCGCTGGTGACATTTCTTGAATTACACACAGCTATATATATATAGATATATACACACATATACTGTATATATATATATATATATATATATATATATATATATATTTTACATTATTACATTATCAAATCTATATAGAAATATATATTTAATAATAAAAGTATATTTTTTTCTTTATGAAGTACTTTGCAATGTAAAATATGTGTAAGTGCCCTTCTGGTTTCGCACTGTAGTTTATTTATTCCATCGTCAACTTGTTTCAGCAAAATTGGGGATTTTTCTGAATCTAAATCCACACGTTTATAAAATTTAAAATAAAAAGCATGAAGTTATACTGTCCTGTTAAAAGGTTAGATTTAAATTGTGTTAGACCTTGCTAGAAAACTTAACTATTAACGTTAAAGACGCCTATGTCTGATATTGTGACAACCTGCAGGGGTTATGTTAGATTCTGGATCTCAGGTGTAGTAACATCTTTCCCTTACAAGCACAATCCACAGAGACCCTGAGGATGAGAACATGATTCTGTTGGTTCATGATGGCATGGGGGCTTTAATAAAGAGGAGTCAGGCATAAATCAGACTCAGACTGTCCGGAGATCAGGGAAGGCGAAGATCAGCAAGGTCAGAGGGCGAGCAAGTCGGAGAACCAGCAAGGACAGCAAAGAGTTCTGAGGCAGGCAACAAAACAACCAAGCACTGATGGATAGGTGTGCTCTGCTTATAAAGGGGTTGCTGAATCACATAACCTGGACTTACCTGTAGGTGGGAGTTACCTGAGGTCAATAAAAGGTGCTGTGCTACTCCACGCCATCTTTATTATGTCATCATCCTTACTCCGTCCCCTCTGGCCATGCCCCTGACCTCCAACAAGGTGACCAGTTCTTCCACATGTGGGCCACCATCTTGGATGGACAAATCGACTACCATGGGTTTCCTGGCCGCAGACCGAGGTACAGAGGCTGATGACCGGAGAGCAAGGGCTGCAGGTATCATTACCGTTATGGGCCAACCTTGCAGGCGCTGCGGGGCAGGTGAGTACCGGGGGTTTATGTGACATAAATTCCATTTACCTTATATATATAGGCAGGTTTTCTTTTCACATTTAGACAATGATAGTTGAGAAATACAATGAGGCTTTTACAGATCTCTTGTACCACTTACACTCTCAGAAGGAAAAAACAACATTTTAAGGCATTGTCCTTGTAAAAAACTGAAATATCACTGCATTTTTATATTTATGTAATGATCTGTGTATTTCTATTCTTTTTTTTCTTGTCTACTAAAGCAATTCTTCTAGCAGAAAGCTTTTTATTTCCCTGTAAAAGCATTTAAATATGGGGGTTTTTCTCTGCATATTCCAGCAGGGATACGGTGAATGACAGAACATAAATGAGCTTTTATTACTGCGACCAATAATAGGAAGTTATCAGAGTGAAAGAATTGAATGAACTGCTATTCAATATATGATAGAATGACTGTAAGGGTGTTTTTAGACAAATAGTTGGATGTGCCCCAGAATACGCATTGCAGCTTTTAAATAAAATACTGAAAATAAACAATAAGTGAGTTTGATTAAAATAAAAGCAAAATAACCAGTAGCCTAGATTCACCAATTTGCATTACTTGTTTAAAAGGTCTTTCACAGCTCACCCCAATATTGTTAGTGGTCTAATTCTAGCTATCACAAACAGTAATGAACACAGAACCACATCTTTAATATTGATATCCAGTCAAGTATGCATTTTGCCAATAGGTCTCTGCTCACCCTCCATTTAAAGACAAACAACAAGATGTAACATCACTAAAATCACCATTAAAATTGGACTTTTTAAGGTGCAATAATGCATAATACAGCGACATTTCAGGCCTGTATTTTGTAAGTTATGGGGCATAGAGGCTCCTTAGGCTGGTGAGGGGCCTTGTTAAGGCAGGAAATTCATTTAAATTCCCTTACCATATCCTTTCTAGTATGTTATTAGTGAGTGATCCTTCCATTTTTAACAAATCACAGACAGATAATGTTCCCAACTAGGCAACCTGTCCGCCCATGATCACAGTGAGCAGGCAGCGGACGCTATTATTCTGCAGCACACAGTTATAATTGCACTATATATAGGGCCCAATTTAAGAAGTCACGGACAGATAAGGCTCCCAACTAGGCAACCTGTCCGCCCATGATCACAGTGAGCAGACAGTGGATGCTATTATTCTGCAGCACACAGTTATAATTGCACTATATATAGGGCCCAATTTAAGAAGTCACGGACAGATAAGGCTCCCAACTAGGCAAACTGTCTACCCATGATCACATTGAGCAGGCAGCGGTCACTGTACTTCTGCCACCCATAGTTATCATAGCACAATGAAATCCTTGTGCAGAGTTGCCTCCTGCTCTTGCACTATAGCTGGGCTTACAAATGATCCTGGACAAATGAGTTAGGGGTGTTCTAACCTCAGAATATAACCATTGCTTCTTATCTTGCAGTAAGTCTATTGCACAAAGGCTCTATTGCAGCTTCCATTGTTTGATAAAAGGGGAGCATATAGCTGTGTTCTGTGTAAAACCAGATCTTAGTTTGTTTTACTTGCACAAGAGGATAAAAGAGCAGAATGCAGAAAATAACTTCCTAGGTACCGGAACTGCAAAATGCAAACTAAAGAGAGTTATTGCAGAAAACTTGCAGAGGTAAATGAGGGGCAGGCAGTAGCCGTTAGGTTTAGGTGGGATTGGTCTTTTTTTTCTCCTGAACTTCGAAAGCGTGCAGGCTCTTGTCTTGCAGTAGAGTCCTGCTACTTTACAGCTGATGAGGCTGTCTCATTTTTATTTTTGACTGTTTTAAAGTTTTCTTCTGTGCATATGTTAATGTTCTAAAGTTTTTATTAATTTGTTTATTAATGTTTTAAAGGCATTTTTGTGATGCCGATATCCTAAAAAGTGTAACGTGCTCTCATGGATACCAACAGAAAGAGGTACATTTGATAATAAAACTAAACGGGAAAGTTATTAAACACTCTACCGGAATCATAATTTCTGTAGATGAGGTCTGGCTACTAAATCTAATCTTGAGTCAATGGGTATTTTTAGACTTGTGCATTCGGCAGTTTCGTTAACTGCCAAATGAGGAAAAAAGTGACTGCTTGCGGCATTCGTCTCTTTTTGGATTTGAACAGATCTTAGTGTTACACTTTCTCAAGAAGAAATCAAGCACCGAAAAGAGCTGAATGCCACAAGCATCCTTCTTCCGCATTTGGCAGCTAACTAAATTGTCGATGCAAGTCTAGTATTTAATGCTTGAACACCTCCTAGGACTTCAAGTGTTTATATAGTCCGAGAAATTAGTAGTTCTTATAGTGACATCCTTTTCAGGTGTGGGGTCATGGTCCTGTTGGTTGAGTTCATAATCTGGAGGGAATGATAGCCATGCTATGGGCTATGGTTGGGCTAGTATTGATCATTGGGTTGTGATTTTGGCCCATATTTATCAAGCTCCGTACGGAGCTTGAAGGGCCGTGTCTCGGGCGAGTATGAAGACTTTCCAGAAACAGCAGTTATGAAGCAGCGGTCACAAAGACCGCTGCTCCATAACCTGTCCATCTGCTCTGAGCAGGCGGACAGACATCACCGGAAATCAACCCGATAGAGTACGATCGGGTTGATTGACACCCCCTGCTGACGGCCCATTGGCCAGCAGCTCTTGTGATCAGGTCCGCCAGACCTTGATAAATAGAGCCCTTTGTGACTTGCCATAGTATCCTTTGGGCATCTGGTTTCCCATGGCATTGGCTTAGAGGGACATAGGTTTATACCCTCTAAATAAGGAATTAAGGGGTCACCTTTTGGTTCTTGGTGTGAGTTGAAAAAGAGCTCATTACCACCACCCCTAAGTTTATAAAATACAATTTAGCATGCTTCTGGCTATCACCAAATTCTTTGGATCCCTTGTCATCTTTGTTACCTCTTTTAACAAAAGGTGAAGGTATTGAAGGGCTTGGGGACAAATACATGTTGGCTAGGGTTGAACATGCTTTATTTTATACATAGTGCACTGAAGAAAGTGGTTGGTAGCCTAAAGATGAGAGGCTTGAAATAAAGGTATAGAATGTAAATAAATGTAAGAGGTTAACAAAGAACACTGACATTTGAAGAAAGTATTGTGTATTGTAAAGCGTGGGTTTGTAAAGTAATAGGAATGCAGCGTACGGAAATTGCAGGTGATTTTATTAATGTCTATCTATAGACATAGTGGTGGGTTGGGTGTTGAGGGAAGATGGCGATGTTGGCGTGTTTCATTCAGAGGAACTTGTGTGATTGGTAGGACAGTGAGTTTCAGGTGACAGGTGATGGCAAGGAGAGGATGCAAGGGGGACATGTAAGTGTTGGATGATGGAGCATAACCATGAACACTGGAAATTGTTCTAGCTCTATAGATGAGAAGGGGACATGATAATGAGAGAAAGTGAATGCAATGGGCACAAATATAGATTTAACAACATTCATATGTTTTTGTATTTCCTCTTTTGCAGAAGAATTCCACATCATGTCTGTGTTAATCAATCAGATGACAATGTCCTGCTAGGATTTTGATAGTCTGTTCTCTGCAGAAGAGAGAGTTCCAGCTGAGGGGTTAGGACTAGCTCAGTATATATAGTATATAATATTAATATATTTGGTTTGGGTCAATAAAATCAAAACAAAAGTAAAGTAGGTGTTGTGGCGGATTATAAATAGGTAAATAATATAGAATAGAATGTCCCATTAAGACATTGGAATAGATTACATGTGGAGCACAATTGATAGCACAGAGGTGCATTATATTTTGTGAGACCTTGCACAAAGAATAACTCACAATCTGGTATCACAAGTAAAAATACCCTATAGATTTAAGGGATAGCGCAGGGAGTACTTTTAGTGCACTTAAAGGGACATGAAATCCAAAAAAAATCTTTCATGATTTAGACAAAACATACAATTGTAAACATTTTTGTAATTTACTTCTATAATCAATTTTACTTTATTCTCTTTGTATCCTTTCTTGAAAAAGCAGCAATGCACTCCTTGGAACTAGCTGAACACATGGGTAGACCAATCGCAAGAGGTATATATCGGCAGACACCAATCAGCAGCTAGCTCCCAACTCCTGAGCCTATCTAGATATCCTTTTCAACAAAGGATACCAAGAGAATGATGCAAATTATGTAAAATAAGCAAATTGGGAAGTTGTTTAAAAATGAAAGCTTTGTCTATATCACAAAATATTTTTTTTGGGTTTCATGTCCCTTTAATGTCTTTGTATTACAAGTGGTTAAGTTATGTTCTTGAGTGCAATCCAAAATATTACTGTAGCTTTTTTAAGTACCAGTAAATACAGTAGATTTGCATAATTAACAAATGCATGATAGCAATACAATGCCATAGCACTTAGTCTAAACTTCAAATTACAAATTTCAGTTATATCTATTTCCACTCCTCCTGTATCACGTGACAGCCATCAGCCAATCACAAATACATATATTCTGTGAATTCTTGCACATGCTCAGTAGGAGCTAGTGACTCAAAAAGTGTAAATATAAAAAGACTGTGCACATTTTCGGCTAGATTTAGAGTTGGCCGGTAGCCCTCAAAACCAGCGTTAGAGGCTCCTAACGCTGGTTTTGGCCGCCCGCTGGTATTTGGAGTCAGTCAGGAAAGGGACTAACGCTCACTTTCCAGCCGCGACTTTTCCATACCGCAGATCCCTCTACGCCATTTGCTTATCCTATCTTTTCAATGGAATCTTTCTAACGCTAGTATTTAGAGTCTTGGCTGAAGTGAGCGTTAGAAATCTAACGACAAAACTCCAGCCGCAGAAAAAAGTCAGTAGTTAAGAGCTTTCTGGGCTAACGCCGGTTTATAAAGCTCTTAACTACTGTGCTCTAAAGTACGCTAACACCCATAAACTACCTATGTACCCCTAAACCGAGGCCCCCCCAAATCGCCGCCACTCTATTAAAATTTTTAACCCCTAATCTGCCGACCGCACACCGCCGCCACCTACGTTATCCCTATGTACCCCTAATCTGCTGCCCCTAACATCGCCGACACCTACATAATATTTATTAACCCCTAATCTGCCGCCCCCAACATCGCCGCTACCTACCTACAATTATTAACCCCTAATCTGCCGACCGGACGGCAACGCTACTATAATAAATGTATTAACCCCTAATCCACCTCACTCCCGCCTCAATAACCCTATAATAAATAGTATTAACCCCTAATCTGCCCTCCCTAACATCGCCGACACCTAACTTCAAGCATTAACCCCTAATCTGCCGACCGGAGCTCACCACTACTCTAATACATTTTTTAACCCCTAAAGCTAATTCTAACCCTAACCCTAACACCCCCCTAAGTTAAATATAATTTTTATCTAACGAAATAAATTAACTCTTATTAAATAAATTAATCATATTTAAAGCTAAATACTTACCTGTAAAATAAATCCTAATATAGCTACAATATAAATAATAATTATATTGTAGCTATTTTAGGATTAATATTTATTTTACAGGCAACTTTGTAATTATTTTAACCAGGTACAATAGCTATTAAATGGTTAATAACTATTTAATAGCTACCTAGTTAAAATAATTACAAAATTACCTGTAAAATAAATCCTAACCTAAGTTACAATTAAACCTAACAGTACACTATCAATAAATAAATTAAATAAACTACCTACAATTACCTACAATTAAACCTAACACTACACTAGCAATAAATTAATTAAATACAATACCTACAAATAAATACAATTAAATAAACTAACTAAAGTACAAAAAATAAAAAAGAACTAAGTTACAAAAAATAAAAAAATATTTACAAACATTAGAAAAATATTACAACATTTTTAAACTAATTACACCTACTCTAAGCTCCCTAATAAAATAACAAAGACCCCCAAAATAAAAAAATGCCCTACCCTATTCTAAAATTAAAATAGAAAAGCTCTTTTACCTTACCAGCCCTGAAAAGGGCCCTTTGCGGGGCATGCCCCAAAGAATTCAGCTCTTTTGCCTGTAAAAAAAACCATACAAACCCCCCCAACATTACAACCCACCACCCACATACCCCTAATCTAACCCAAACCCCCCTTAAATAAACCTAACACTAAGCCCCTGAAGATCTCCCTACCTTGTCTTCACCACACCAGGTTCACCGATTCGTCCTGGCTCCGACGTCTTCATCCAAGCCCAAGCGGGGGGCTGAAGATGTCCAGGATCCGACTGAAGTCTTCATCCAAGCCGGAGCTGAAGAGGTCCATGATCAGGCTGAAGTCTTCATCCAAGCGGGAGCTGAAGAGGTCCATGATTGGGCTGAAGTCTTCTATCAAGCGGCATCTTCGATCTTCTTTCTTCCGGATCGGATCAGCCAATCGGATTGAACTTGATTCTGATTGGCTGATTCCATCAGCCAATCAGAATTTTCCTACCTTAATTCCGATTGGCTGATAGAATCCTATCTTGGATGATGTCCCTTAAAGGAACCGTCATTCGTCGGGAAGTCGTCGGTGAAGATGGATGTTCCGCGTCGGCGGGATGACCATGGATCCGGAAGAAAGAAGATTGAACATGCCGCTTGATAGAAGACTTCAGCCCGATCATGGACTTCTTCAGCTCCCGCTTGGATGAAGACTTCAGCCCGATCATGGACCTCTTCAGCTTCGGCTTGGATGAAGACTTCTGTCGGATCCTGGACATCTTCAGCCCCCCGCTTGGGCTTGGATGAAGACGTCGGAGCCAGGACGAATCAGTGAACCCGGTGTGGTGAAGACAAGGTAGGGAGATCTTCAGGGGCTTAGTGTTAGGTTTATTTAAGGGGGGTTTGGGTTAGATTAGGAGTATGTGGGTGGTGGGTTGTAATGTTGGGGGGGGGTTTGTATGTTTTTTTTTACAGGCAAAAGAGCTGAATCCTTTGGGGCATGCCCCGCAAAGGGCCCTTTTCAGGGCTGGTAAGGTAAAAGAGCTTTTCTATTTTAATTTTAGAATAGGGTAGCGGCAGATTAGGGGTTACAAATTTTATTATAGTGTTTGCGATGCGGAAGGGCCTCGGTTTAGGGGTTAATAGGTAGTTTATGGGTGTTAGTGTACTTTTTAGCATTTTAGTTATGAGTTTTATGTTACAGCGTTGTAGTGTAAAACTCATAACTACTGACTTTCAAATGCGGTAGGAATCTTGGCTGTATAGCGTGTACTGCTCACTTTTTGGCCTCCCAGGACAGACTCGTAATACCAGCGCTATGAAAGTCCCATAGAAAAAAGACTTTATAAAGTTTGCGTAAGTTGTTTTGTGGTAAGGCCAAAAAAGTGTGCGGTGCTCTTAAACCTACAAGACTCGTAATACCAGCGGTAGTGAAAAAGCAGCGTTAGCACCTGTTAACGCTGCTTTTTCACCTAACGCAAAACTTGTAATCTACCTGTTTGAATGCCAAATTTTGGTGAGGTTTACTCAAAGTTTAAGTAAAAATAGATCAATTAGATAATAAACCAAACACCTTATATGGATTGAAATGGTTTTAAAATGTAAAATACACCAACTCCCAGTGAACTGAGATCAGTACTTTGTTAAAAAAAAACCCATAAAGCTAAATTTGATGTCTGACATATTTACTTATCACTATATTAAGACTGAATCGGGACCCTAAGGGGCCCATTTATCAAGCTCCGTATGGAGCTTGAGGGCCCGTGTTTTTGGCGAGCATGCAGAATCGCCAGAAACACCAGTTATGAAGCAGTGGTCTAAAGACCACTGCTTCATAACCTGCCTGCTCTGAGGAGGCGGACAGACATCGCTGCAATTCAACCAGATCAAATACGATTGGGTTGACTGACACCCCCTGCTAGCGGCCGATTGGCCGCAAATCTGCAGGGGGCGGCGTTGCAGCAGAAGTTCACAAGAGCTGCTGGTGCAATGCTGAATGCGGAGAGCGTATTGCTCTCCGCATTCAGCGATGTCTGTCGGACCGGATCCGCTGATCAGATCATGTCAGACAGACACAGAATAAATAGGCCACTAAGGATTTTATTAAAAGCACTGATTTAACAATGACAGATATAGAGAATTGCAAATAATATGATTGGCCTGTTCTCTGATTTGCTTTGCTTGTTATTCAAATATCAACCTTGGTGAATGTGATATACAACCATAGATTTTATTGAGTACAGTTCATTTATTGTCCGTGTACTAGAACAAAACAATTATAAAAGTACATCAACCTGCTACAACTCACCCCAAAGACAGCACACAGCAGTTTAGTTTAAAAAGACATAAGCATTAAAAAATAACATGCTGTATATGTATTATTGCACTTTCTTGCGTATAATAATGTGCTTTATGAGTTAAACACATATTTGAAGTTGGCTTTAGAGCATCAGCACACTACTGGGAGCTAGCTGCATACATCTAGTGAGACTGACAAAAGGTGTATATGTGCTGCCATCAATCTCCATCTAGTTACTGCTTCTAAGCATACCTAGGAATCATTTTCAACAAAGGATATCTAGTGAATGTGGTAAATTTTATCATAGAAGCATATTGAAAAAAAATTTAAAGCAACATAGACGTCAAAATTAAACTTGCATGATTCAGATAGAGCATGTCATTTTAAAATAAACTACATTGCTATAAATAAACCCCAAAAATTGTATTTGTTATATGCTGGTTTGTGTGACATTTATAATGATTATTATTTCTTTCATGTAATTGGCAAGAGTCCATGAGCTAGTGACGTATGGGATATACAATCCTATCAGAAGGGGAAAAGTTTCCCAAACCTCAAAATGCCTATAAATACACCCCTCACCACACCCACAATTCAGTTTACAATTGTATAGTTCAAGGGGCCTCTTTTGTTCGTCCATGCAAGTCTTTTAGGTTGGGAGCTGTCTGGGGATCTATGACAGCACAAGGGGTTTGGAAATCTCAAGAGGCGAGGTTACCAATCAATATTTTAGAACTCCATGCTATTTTCAGGGCTCTTCAGGTTTGGCCTCTGTTGAAGAGAGAACCATTCATTTATTTTCAGACAGACAATATCACAACTGTGGCATATGTCAATCATCAGTGTGGGACTCACAGTCCTCTAGCTATAAAAGAAGTATCTTGGATACTTTCTTGGGCGAAATCCAGCTCTTGTCTTATTTCTGTGGTACATATCCCAGGTGTAGACAATTGGGAAGCGGATTATCTCAGCTGTCAGACTTTACTTCCGGGGGAGTGGTCTCTCCATTCAGATGTGTTTTTTCAGATTGTTCTAATGTGGGGTCTTCCAGAAATAGATCTGATGGCTTCCCATCTAATCAAGAAACTTCCCAGGTACTTGTCCAGGTCCAGGGACCCTCAGACGGAGTCGGTGGATGCGTTAGCAGTTCCTTGGTTTTACCAACCTGCTTATATCTTCCCGCCTCTAGTTCTTCTTCCAAGTGTGATCTCCAAGATCATCATGGAACATTTGTTTGTGTTTCTGGTAGCACCAACCTTGGCCACTTCCTTTAAGATCAGACCTTCTGTCTCAAGGAACATTTTTCCATCAGGATCTCAAATCATTAAATTTGAAGGTATGGAAATTGAATGCTTAGTGCTTAGTCATAGAGGTTTCTCTGACTCAGTGATTGATACTATGTTACAGGCTCATAAATCTGTTTCTAGGAAGATTTATTATCGAGTTTGGAAGGCTTATATTTCATGGTGTTCTTCTCATAAATTCTCCTGGCATTCTTTTAGAATTCCTAGAATTTTACCGTTTCTTCAGGATGGTTTGGATAAAGGTTTACAACAACAGGCAAACAAAGTGTGTTCGTGCACTTCAGAAAAATTAGGACTTTTGCTCATACTCTGCCATAAATTATCCCACGGTTTGTAACATGTAACAATTGTATATCTGAGAAATGGGTATAAACTTACTGGGAGTCGAATCTTCCGTGATGCAGCATCACACTCACTCCGTCTCATTTTCTCCGTTCAACCAAATCTCGCCACTTCCGGGTTCAAAGGTCAGTGTATTGCGTCTGTGACTCACAAGGAAAGCCCTGTGGATAAGTCCAAGACGATATCCAAAAAATAACACAGTCCCAGACCAGCTCTTCCTAACAGCGACTTTATTCCATTAACTTAAAAAGATTAAACATCAACAGCAATAAAAAACATAAATAGCAAAACCTGTCACTTCCAAAGCACCTACAGGTTAAGTAATAACACAGACATATGAAGTCGGCTCCCCTTCACATCTATGGGATAGAGTCAAGTTTAACCTCCATGACCATCTCAGGCCCTTCATAGAAAGTGTTTAGGCTTAAAAGTTCATCAATAACCAATCAATGAAGAGCAATATGTTGTCAAACTAAATACTTATTGCAGCACTTCCTAATTAAATTTCACGCACTTTACTTTCTTTGCAAATTTGAATGTATGTCCTTTAGGGAAATCTGTATTTACACAGAAAGAAGCCTTACAACATTACCTCAACTTATTCCTAAAGTAGAGGCTATAACCGAGCAGACATGCTGCTTAGTTTTTTTTGCAGCAATGAAACTGTCAGTACAGATTATCTGTGTCGTCTGTTTGTTGAAACATTTGTAACCAAGAAATTAAAGCTTTGCTATGAAAAGGACAAATTTCTATGGCAACAAATAATCCAAAAGAGAAAAAAAAAAAGTTTTCATATCCCAGGTAAAATATTCACAGATATGGATCTTTTCTTCAGCGAGACAGCCGGTTTGACTCTTCCTACCACTTATCTATTGTTGACATTTCGGCACACGTTTCCTTGCAAAATCCATTAGGCAGGCCTGTTATCAGAAAGACATACTCCGTTAGCATTAAAAATAATATCCCAATCTTAAGATCTGTGTCATAGGAGTGAGGGATAGGAATGAAAAAAAAAATGACAGGAAAGGAGATTGCTTCCTATAGAAACTTCCAAACACAGCAAACTTTAGACAGTTCTCTAATATAATGGTGTGAATACTGAAGGCGCAGAGTGCAATATACACCATACCATCCTTGATACCATGAGGTAAATATTGCACAAATAATATTCATGTAGTACACGGACAATAAATGAACTGTACTCAATAAAATCTATAGTTGTATATCACATTCACCAAGATTGATATTTGAATAACAAGCAAAGCAAATCAGAGAACTGACCTGCACCAAAAAGGTACCAAAGTAAGATAAATTGGCCATTATAAAAGACCCGTGTCTAAGGAAGTATTATTTATGATAGATAAGATTTCTTGTTATTGTGAAGAGGTGATCACGTTTATTTTTGTATTTATGAATTTCTATTTATGGATTATTTATATGAGTGAATTTGGTGATTTTTGATTATTAAATAAACTGATGTAAAAATAAGAAAACAATCTTAATTCACAAGCAATAATTCTATTTTTGACTGTTACCAATTATTTGTGAGCTTTAGGCACATCCATAAAATAGATATTTGATAGTATTAATATTTCCAATTTCAGGTTTGATTGGTTTTACTGGATGCTTTATTTAGTGATTTTTGCAGTTAACCAAGCTTAACCAATAAGCTTCCAGAGACACAATTCTTACAAAGCATGTTGCAACTGTCTGTGGGCCACATTTATCAAGCATTGTGCGGACAAGGTTTTTAACTTGAGAACCTGTTTGCATGGCTTTGCGGCGTACGGGCAGCGGACCCTGTTCGTGTATATATACGGGTCAATTTATCAAGCTCCGTAAGACCGCTGCTCCATAAACTGTCTGCCTGCTCTGAGGCGGCGGACAGAAATCAACCCGATCGAATATGATCGGGTTGATTGACACCCCCTGCTAGCGGCCGATTGCTGGTGCAATGATAAATGCCGACAGCATATGCTGTCGGCATTTATTGATGTGCAGCAGACATGATACGCTACATCGTATCATGTCCGCTCGCACTTACATAAATTGACCCTATATACTCAAGTGAGCGTGTAATGCCGGTCCCTTCCTTTATGTGAATAATCACATGAGAGAAGGGTCTGTCAATCACCTCGAGCAAGCATGTTTGGGGTGATTTCTCTAGGCCAACTCAGAGGTGGGGAAGAGTGTAAGAACCAGAGGTCTGATGACGGCTGCTTATTACATTGTGGGAAGCAGGCTGGTATGTGCAAACCTGCCCTGCAAGAGCTGCGAAGTACATGGATCTCTTTGTCTCAAAAGAAAAAAGGATTTAAAAAAAATAAATAATAAAAAATAATGAATTAAAGGGAATTTAAACTCAAAATCAAATTATACATTAAGGCCTAGATTACAAGTGGAAAACATCCAATAGCACAGGGTGCGTTGGGTTGCGCTTAGCTTCACGCAAAACATAACGCACAATCTTGTATTAGAAGTGGATGTTTAAAAATGTTAATGAACATTCTTAATGCAGCCAAAATGTTTGAGTGCACCACCTTTTTCTTAATTGGTAGCGCAGGGTGGTATTGGTGAGTTCATTGCGCTTGTATCATAAGTGGTGAGTTAAGGTTCCACTCATGCAAATTCTAAATTTCCATTTTAATAGAAGAGAGTTTTGATACCTGAAGTAAATTATTATTACTTGCTAGTTTGCAAATAAAGCACATGAAAATGCTATGGAAATAAAGAATTTAAGTTATATTTAGATTTAATTCTTGGGTAAGAAAGGTTTAATAATGAAAAAAAGGTTTTTGCGCAGAATTAAAGGGATATGGTAAATGACTAGGGGTGGGAAATAGGAAGGATTCAATGGTAGTATGTGTGTATCTAAATGTGTGAATATATGTGTGTGTGTGATGTCTTTGATGCTTAAACCCAAAACCCAAAACCTTTTTTTTAATTCAGATAATGTAATTTTAAACACATTTCTAATTGTATTCTTTTATAAAATTGTCATCATTCTCTTGGTATATTTTGTTTAAAAGCAGGGACAGTTCCTAATGTACCATTTACTAGCTCTAAGCCTGTATTACATAATGATCCAAATCCTGATTCAGCAGATTCATCCTCTGAGGTTGAGATGTTATTTAAGGATCAAGAGTATGTTTCTAACCATGATTCTGAGTCATCCTCTTTTTTTTAGGTTGATCATATACGTCCCCTTTTAAAAGAGGTATTATGTACTTTATGCTTTCAAGATCCTAAGGTATCCAAGGATGTCTATTAAATCATTTAAAACTTCTAATTAATTTTTCGTTCTTTTTGTCAGAGTAAGGAACAAAAATCTTCCTCCTCTCAGAAACAAGGATCTCCCAATTCAGCATGAAAGCCAAGTTCAAAATGGAACTGATCTAAATAATCTAAGGAGCCTACTCTGTCATCCATGTCAGCATGAAGGTGCAGCTCCTGATCCAGAAATTCTGGTTATGCCTTTTTAAAGGAGGTTTGGTCACAGTCTTTTCAGGATCCATGGGTTCTTAATAATTTCTCAGAATTATCAAATAGGATTCAGGGTAAGACCTCCAAGAGGACGGTTTCTTCTGTCTCATGTTCCATGCTTCTTTAAAAGCAAAAGCCTTCTTTCAGTCTTTTTAGGATCTGGAATCCATGGGTGTCATCATTCCAGTTCCAATTTTGAAACAGGGGTTGGGTTTCTATTTAAAATCTCTTCATTGTTCCAAAGAACAGTTTTGTTTTAAAAACTTTTAACATGTTTCTTAGGGTTCCTACTTTAAGATGGAAACTATTCTGCCTCTTGTGCAGCAAGGTCAGTTTATGTCCATAATACATTTATTGGATGTCTACCTTCATGTTCATATTCAAAAGGATCATTATCAGTTTCTAAGGTTGGCAATTCCTGGACAAACATTTTGTTGCTCTTCCATTTGTTCTGGCTACTGCTCTCAGAATATTTTCAAAAGTTCTGGGTACTCTCTTGTCTTTGTTAAGAGTCCAGGGTATTTCATAATTTGCTTACTTGGATGATATCTTGGTACAGGTTCAATCTTTTCATTGAGCAGTATCTCAAACCAACATCATTTTGTTGTTTCTTCAGCAGCATGGTTGGAGAATCAATTTTCCAAATAGTTATCTTGTTCACCAGTCCAGAGTGTCAGGGTACCAGGAATCAGACTGAGATGAGAAGTGCAAAAATAATCACACCTTTATTAATAGCAAAAAATAATAAAAAGTCCACAAGTAAAATAGCAAGCCAGGAATCAAAACCAGAGCTGATAGTCAGATGAGCCGAGTCAGGAGCCAAAGCGGATAGTCAGACGAGCTGAGTCAGGAGCCAAAGCGAATAGTCAGACGAGCCAGAATCAGGAACAAGAAAAACAGCAGAGTCAGGAACAAGCCATGGATCATGAACCAGGAGGGACGTCAGACAGACAAGTAATACACAGGAGCTCTCACAAACAGGTCTGAGACAACACAAGGGCAAAGCATACTGAACGGAGGCCCTTAAAATAATAAGTGATGACATCACAATTCTGAGACTGCATCCTGTCTCACACGGATGATGTATACCAGTCTGGCCATAAAAGGAAGTGCAGGAAATGAGCAGCATCACACAGTATGCACCAGAGTAGCAAGAGAGGTAAGTAAAATGGCTGCCAGCAGCACATGGCAAACAGATCAGGGAAAAAGCCCTGACACAGAGTCACTTTTCTGAGTGTTCAAATAGACGCAGTCTCTATGAGACTCTCTCTGACTGAACAATGTTTGAAGCTGATTTAAACTTTTTCAAATCTTCAGTCTGTTCTGTGTCCTTCAGTAGCTCTTTGTATGGAAGTTCTAAGCCTAATGATTACTGCATCGGATGTTATCCTCATTTTCATGTGAGACCTCTCCAGCTTTGTATGCTTTGACAATGGTGCAGGGATCGTACAGACCTTTCTCAGAGGATTTATTTGGATCCCTGTCTTGGTGGCTGGATCATCAGTCCATTATTCAGGTGACTTATTTGATCATACTATTTGGACTGTGATCACCACAGATGTTAATGATAATTTTTCAGTCTGGAATCAGTTTTGAGGTCTCAGAGAGAACAGGGATTTTGGTCTCCTAGGGATGTGAGCTTACCACTAAATGTTTTGGAACCCTGTGCAATTTACAGGGTCATTTTAGTTTTGGCTCCTGTTGGAACCTGCATTTTCGGTCAGACAATGTTACAGCAGTGATATATAATTCATCTGGGTGAACTCAGAGAGAAGTGTTTTGAATTCTTTCCTGGGCAGAAGACAATTGTTGTCTAATCTCTGCAGTCCATATTCCATGGGTGAGCAATTGGAAGGCAGATTTTCTCTTATTGTGGATCTTTGGGGTTTCCCAGAGATAGATCGGATGGCCTCTCGGTTTCCAGGTACTTTGCAAGTTCCAGGGATCCTGAGGTGGAACTTGTGGATGCTCTAGTAGCTCCATGTTATTTTAATCTAGACTATATATTTCCTAGCATCTTTTTCTAGTTCTTCTGCCAAGGGTGATTGCAAGGATCAACCAAGATTGGGTCATCAGTGATATTAATTGCTCCAGCCTGGACTTGAAGTACTTGGTTTGCGGATCTGGTTAAGATTTCCAGTGGTCCATCGTGGCCTCTTCCACTGTGTCAAGACCTCCTGTCTTAAAGGGACATTAAACCCCAAAAAAATAATTCATTATTCAGATAAAGAATACAATTTTTAAAAAGTTTCCAATTTACTTTTATTATCAAATTTGCTTTGTTCTCATGCTATCCTTTGTTGAAGGGATACATAGGTAGATAGTGTGCACATGCCTGAAGCACTACATGACAGGAAATAGTGATGCCATCTAGAGCTCCTGCTAATGTATAACATTGTTGCAAAACTGCTGCCATATAGAGCTTCAGACACGTGCACATGACACGTGCACACTCATAAGCTTACATTTCTGCTTTTCAACATAGGATAACAAGAAAACAAAAATAATTTGATAACTGAAGTATATTGGAAAGTTGTTTAAAATTGTATGTTCTATCTGAATCATGAAAAAAAAAATGTGTTTTATGTCCCTTTAATGTCTGTTTTTTCATCAGGATCTCAAATCTATAAACTTGGTAGCATGATGATAGAACGGTTATTTCTTAGACAGAGGGGGTTTTCTGAGTCTGTAGTTGAGACTTTGATTCAGGCTCGTAAACCTGTGACTAGGAAGATCTATCATACGGCTTTGAAAGCTTTTAGATCATGTTTTTTTTCCTGGCATTCTTTTAGAATTCCTAGGATTTTGCAGTTTCTTCAGTATGGTTTGGAAAAGTGTCTCTCTGCCAGTTCACTTAGAGCTCAGATTTTGGCTCTTTCAGTTCTGTTTCATTAAAAGATAGCTAACTTTCCTCATATTCAAATTTCTGTTAAGGTCTTGGTAAGGATTAACTGATTTATTTTGTGGTGGTGAGAGCTCAAACAAGCCATGGCCTCCAAACTCAACTGTTGTGACACCAGTAGCTGATTTATTGCATGGTATGAGCGCCTACAGACTTTTTGTAGAATACAAGAAGTTGACAGTGTGGGATGGAAAAGGATTAAGTGGGAAGAGCTGATCTCTGTCCTGTTTTTCTGAATATTCCCTGAAAGCAGAAAAAAATACTACTAGAAAAACAAAGCAGACAGATGCAAAGCTCATGTACAAGCGTGGTATGCCCATCTGTCTGCTGTTCTGATTAGAGAAGTATATAAATAATGCAGTATAATAGAGCATCAGTGTAAGGTACCACAGCAAGGTACACCCTCTGCTATTGGCTTCTATCTGGAGGGTTCCCAAGCCTTGGTATAGTTTGTAGTGGAGAAAGTGCTGAGGGCAAAGGAAAGACGTAGTGGCACAGGCAAGGAGGCACAAAAGGGTAATCCAAGAGAGTAGTTGAGACAGGCAGTAATTTGATAAACAGTCTGGCAATGAGGTGCTAGAATCAGCAGGCAAAAGAGCAGTCAAGTGCAGACAAAAATGGTCAGAGGAATAATTCAGCAATACATAGCAAAGCACACCCTAGGAACAAGTCCAACAAACAGGCATGTAGGACAGAAAGTGCTGAGTATTTATAGCACTAGCTGATTGCAGACTTACTGCAGCTGGCGGACAGGTGGCTCAGAGGTAACTCACTACAACTCAGACCAGCAGTCCTGGGTTCAATACCAACGTAGGCTAGGGCAATCAGACAATGCTGACCAACCTGTATTCACAAGAAGTTACCATGCATTAGGTTGTGTGCATGGCTATGTCAGTAAGCCATGGGAAATCTTAACAATAATGTTGTAATCTCCACATAAACCCACTGCTAACTCTACTTCTATATATCCCCTATAATTAAATACCCCTCACTAAATCTAACACCTCATGTAAAAACCCCACTGCAAACACCATCAAATATATTCCCTTCCCATCACAAAAACACCTACATTAAGCAATCAGTAGAGTGGATGCATGCTCAAACATAACCTGGGTTGTTTTATTTGGTTAATCAATCAGAATGAATCAATCAGTGATTTTTATTTTTTTTAAAAGATTTTTAGATGAGGAAAAAACTTTAAGAACCAGTGGTATGGCTAATCTACCATGGTTCATAGCAGCAGGGTTCATAGAGTTGTTTGCCTAGGGGTTTAGACGATATGTGAACATTCATTACAGTTATATATTGTTATAATCTTTGCTTTAACAAATAAAATTAGGGCTAGAAAGTCTTAATATATTGCTATAAACGTATTTTATAATGAATAATACCAACTCATCTGTGGTCTTATATATGTGGATGCATGTATTGAATACATTTAGAAATAAATAGAACTCTAAAGTTTGCCGCAGTACTATAACCAGCATTTTTACTGCAAAGTTAAAAAAAATCCTGATATAATAACTCACATCAAGTGTTGTGAAAAATGGTTTTGATAAAGAACCTTTTAAAAATGATTGAACATTATTACCATAACATAGTTTGGTTTCTATTTTATAGAAAGGCTCAGGAAAAAAATACCCTTATATCTTTATTGCTTAAATTAAGAAAATTAAGTTAGTCTTAGTTCATAAAATGGAATTGTGATGGCCCATCACGGAAGCGACTGATCCTTTTGACAGCATCTACATCTGAGAATGCATTTTGATTGAATTAAAATCTGAGAGACAATAAGCTTAACGTCACTCGTTTTTTCATTCTGAGCTGAAGAAATGAAGCTCTGCGTGATATTTACAGTTCACAGAAATGTTATCAAGCTGCTTTAGAATGCTTCAGCTTTTTGAATGATTTTAATATGATGTTAGGCGTTGTGTTTTAAGCAATGATTAAATAACTGGAATGATAAAAAATTCATACATAGAAAGAAAAATATTTCTTGACAAATGTGAATATGATTTTTATAATATACATACATTAAATAATAATGTATTAGATGTAATAAGTTGACAGCATTTAACTTCTAGAACGTAAGAAAAAATATTTTATAAAATCCAGTCTAATAGGCAAACAAATAAAAAAAATATATTTACCAAAGATTAGTACATTTTAAAGATTTATATATACTGTGTGTATATATATATATATATATATATATATATATATATATATATTATTTATGAATAAAGAAGCACTCGGTGGACTGTTGACATTAGTGATAAATCCAAACTTTATTGTGACGTTTCAGGACCAACAGTGTCTCTTCCTCTGACAAACATCAAGTGCCAAAATGAAACTTTTATAGGCCTACAAACCACTCCCCTTGTAAGCCACCACTGGATACAGTATATGGAGAATCTTACGTAGGAGTTTGGTTGCACCACTATGTGTTGGACCATGAATAGTATGTTTTTGCCAGATTCTACACATTTTGCCACGTTACCATAGTGCCAAGATTGACATAGGACTTCTGCGATATATTTTAAGTAAGCTTTATTCTCTGCGCAGGAACTGTTATTATTATTATTATTATTATCGGTTATTTGTAGAGCGCCAACAGATTCCGCAGCGCTATTAACAAAGGCGGAGTACAAAAAAACAGTTATAGGGATCAAATGGGTAGAGGGCCCTGCCAAGAGTTGCACTATTGTAGTCAGCTCTTGAGAAGGTGATCAACAAACAGCTGGACTCTTAAGCTTACATGCTAAGGGGGTTCAGGGGATAGCAATGGAGGAGAGGAACTGGTATAAAGAAAGGTTAGCGTAGGTTGTATGCATCCCTGAACAGTAGAGTCTTTAGGGAGCACTTGAAGCTTTTAAAACTAGAAGAGAGTCTTGTGGAGGGAGGCAGAGAGTTCCACAAGATGGGAGCCAGTCTGGAGAAGTCCTGTAAATGGCAGTGTGATGTGGTGACAAGAGAGGAGGAGAGTAGGAGGTCATGAGCAGAGCGAAGGGGATGGGAGGGAGAGTATCTGGAGACAAGGTCTGAGAATTTTGTGTTTGATCCTAGAGGCAAGAGGAAGCCAGTGAAGAGATTGGCAGAGAGGTGCAGCAGATGAAGAGCGACTTGTAAGGAAGACGAGTCTGGCAGAGGCATTCATTAAGGATTGTAAAGGAGCTAGGCAGTAGGTGGGGAGACCAGAGAGGACAGAGTTGCAGTAATTGAGGTGGGAGAGGATGAGAGAGTGGATTAAAATCTTAGTTGTGTCTTGTGTAAGGAAGTGTCTAATTATAGAGATGTTTTTAAGGTGGAAGCGGCAGGCTTTAGCCAAAGACTGAATGTGAGGAGTGAAAGAAAGATCTGAGTCAAATGTGACCCCGAGACATCGGGCATGCGGGGTAGGGGTAATGATGGAGTTGTCGACAGTTATAGAGAGATTGGGGGTGGAGAGTTTTGAAGAAGGGGGGAGAATAAGGAGCTCAGTTTTGGAGAGATTTAGCTTGAGGTAGTGAGAGGACATCCAGTTGGAGATGTGAGAAAGACAGTTAGTGACACGGGTTTGCAAGGAAGGAGAAAGGTCTGGTGCAGAGAAGTAGATTTGGGTGTCATCGGCATACAAATGATATTGTAAACCGTGGTACTTTATTAGGGAACCTAGTGATGTTGTGTAGATTGAGAAGAGAAGGGGACCGAGGACAGAGCCTTGCGGTACTCTGACAGAAAGTGGTGACGGGGCAGAGGAGGCCCCAGAGAAGGCTACACTAAAGGTACGGTTTGACAGGTAGGAAGAGAGGCACAAGAGGGCTGTGTCACATATGCCGAAGGATTGGAGGGTTTGGAGCAAGAGAGGGTGGTCAACAGTGTCAAAGGCTGCAGACAGATCAAGGAGAATAAGCAGAGAGAAGTGGCCTTTTGATTTTGCTGTAAGTAGGTCATTGGTAACCTTAACAATTGCTGTTTCTGTGGAGTGATGGGGACAAAATCCAGATTGCAATGGGTCAAGGAGGGAGTTTATTGTAAGGAAATGGGATGGGCGTGCATTATCTAGTTTTTCGAGAAGCTTTGATGCAAGAGGGAGGAGGGAAATAGGGCGGTAGTTGGATGGGGAGGTAGGATCAAGGGAAGGTTTTTTGAGGATAGGTGTGACCAGTGCATGTTTCAGCAATGAGGGAAATATACTGGTGCTGAAGGAGAGGTTGAAAGTGTGTGTGAGTATAGGGGTAAGGGTGGCAGAGAGGGAGGGAAGTAGCTGTGAGGGGATAGGGTCAAGGGGACAGGTAGTGAGGTGAGAGCGCAGTAGAAGTGCCGAAACTTCTTCCTCAGTAACTGGGGAGAATGAGCTAAGTTTAAGGTTATGTGGGTTGTGGTTGATTGAGAGCATTTGAGGGGGTGAGAGAGAATGGAATTATGTTGAGAGCTGATTTCATTTCTGATGGAGTTGATTTTGTTATTGAAGTGGTTGGCAAAGTCTTGAGCTGACAGAGAAGTTGTATTAGGAGGTGGGGGAGGGCGGAGAAGAGTATTGAAAGTGGAGAACAAACGTTTTGGGTTTGAAGAAAGATTAGAGATAAGAGTAGAGAAGTAGTGTTGCTTATTGAAATTAAGGGCAGAGTAGTAGGAGTTCAAGATAAATTTGTAATGTTGAAAATCAGCTGAACGCCTAGATTTTCTCCAGTGCCGCTCAGCAGTATGGGACATCTGCGTAGGTATCATTTCAGAGGAGTATGCCAGGGCTGAGGATGAGTGTTTGATTTCCAAGCTATGGTAAGAGGGGCGAGATTGTCAAGGATGGATGTAAGGGTGGAAATATAGTGGCAGATAGATTGGTCGGGGCATGAAAAGGAGGAGAAAGATGAGAGGTTTGAGGGAATTAGAAAGCTGTTGTTGATCTAAGGACATAATGCTTCTGTGAAGTTTGGTGTGAGGAGCAGAAAGAGGGAGAGTTGTAGGGAGGGATGATATGTTGCAAGTAAGGAGATGGTGGTCAGAAAGAGGAAAGGGGAAGTTTGTGAAGTTTGAGAGGGTACATCAATAGCTAAAGATCAGGTCAAGGGAGTGACCATCTTTGTGAGTAGGAGAATCAGTCCATTGTGACAAACCAAAAGAGGAAGTGAGTTGCAGAAGTTGTTTTGCAGAGGAGGCAGTGGGATTGTCAAGAGGGATGTTGAAGTCACCAAGAATGAGGGAAGGGGTGTCTGAGGAAGGTAGCCATGCAGCCAAGTGATCTAGAAATTTAGTTGAGGAGCCAGGACGACGGTATATGACTATGACACGTATAGAAAGAGGAGAGAATAAGCGAATCATCTGGGTTTCGAATGAGGAAAATGTGAGGCAAGAGATGGGATGTATTTGTTGAAAGGTGCAACGAGAGGAAAGTAAAATACCTACACCACCTCCTTGTCCATTACCAGACCTAGGAGTGTGGCTGAAGTGGAGACTCCCATGTGACAGAGCAGCAGTGGATACTGTGTCTAGGGGAGAGAGCCAGGTTTCTGTTAGGGCCAGAAGGTTGAGGGAGTGGGAGATAAAGAGGTCATGTATAGAAGTGAGTTTGTTGCAAACAGAGCGAGAGTTCCAAAGTGCACAAGTGAAAGGGCAAGTGGCTTTTGATGCAAGAGGAATGTGAGTAAGGTTGTCAGAGTTTTGTTTTTTGAGTCTGTGGGATGGTATACATGGATGTGCATGGCTAGGCAGTTGTTGGGGACCAGGATTAGTGGAGATGTCACCAGCAGTTAGTAGAAGCAAGAGGGAGAGTGACATAAGATGAGATACATATTTGCAGTAGTGAGACTGCTTTTGAGACAAGGTGCAGGGGGGAGAGAGAGTGTTTAGGAATAGGTAAAGTTCATGAGTAAAAAGTAATGTGAGATTAAGAGAGATGGGCTAATGAAGGCCTAGATTTAGAGTTTGGCGGTAGCCGTCAAAACCAGCGTTAGAGGCTCCTAACGCTTGTTTTTTACGGACTCCGGTATTTAGAGTTCAGTTACCGACACTCAAAAATCACCCAACCCACAAATCTCTACCGACAGCTCAAACCCAGTAGTTAACATATACCGACAAAATAAACATCCACGAATCACAAAACAAATATTACACAAAGTACACTTACACTCATACAAACACTACACTATATTTATTTTTCAGATTTAATAATTTTTCATCAAAATACAAAGGATCAAAGTTGCGAGATCTCGGGTGTTAGAAAAAAAACAACACAAATCCATTTTCCCATTGACTTACATTGACACACGTGAAAAGACCCTCATATAGCTACATCTAACTAATAAGATTATCACAAACATACACTCATCGATGCATACAAACAATATACACCACATTACATACACAAAAAAGTTATTTATTACAAAATGAACACGATTTAGTTACTTTTTCACACAAGCTCATGACGTCACTCACTTTACAAGGAAAACCAGTCTTTGAAAAAAAGTTGTCCAAAATTTTGAGCCTCCATTGACTTCTATGGGGAAGACGTGCTCGTGCACGCGACAGACAGATTTCCCTAACGCACGCAAATAGCGTAGACAAAAAAACTCCAAATACCAGCGCTAGAAATAGGAAAAATATACATGCTTTTCTGCGTTAGACCCAGCTATGATAAATAGATCAAGAAATGACTATTTCCCTATGGTGGAATTAGGGATTTTACTTATTGAATATTCACAACAGCATTAAATTGTTTCATACTTTTATATTACATCAACTACAAATCAACATCACTAGTAACAAACTTTTTTAACAAAAAAATCACATTTAAACGGACACAAAAATAATTTAAACTTTTCAGGATTCAAAAACAGTACACAATGGGAAACACCTCTCAGTTACCTTTATTATTGCATTTCATTTATTCAACTCATATGCTTGCAGCAACTGCATATCTACATAGGCTTAACACATGATCAGTCATGGATGCACATACATTACTTTTAGCATTCACTCATACATATGCATTCAAATGATGGGGGAAAAACACATTACATTCTCTCTAGGAATCACAAAACAGAACATATGGATTTTACTGTACTTTTAACATCATGATTCCATCACAATAAACCATTAGGAATTACGTACAAGAAGAACATCATTACACCAGATTACAGATGTCACTTTATGGGAAGGAACAACAATGCCAGACCGCTATATAGAAGTCAGCATATGTGGGACACAATCACAATATATACGTATATGTACATAACACGCATCACCCATCACGCAACCACAAAGCACACATTTAGATTTTATTCAGCACACAATAACAATGTAGCACAATACAACAACACAATGAGGATTTCAGAACTACATAGGCAGGTTAATAATATGATGACGTCATTAGAAGATTCAACCATACACATTACAGATTCACGACTGTACCGCCCCTTTCTGAACTTTAACACTCAATACTACAATACAACATATACGTAAATAACAGTTTGGAACAGCATTATTAGGGAGATTTAAATGGGACAATTAATAAATATTGTCAGATCGCAAATCACTTATATATATAATACTACAGATGACAGCCGGAAGTTATTCAGTATTAGTGCCATTTGAATGGGACGCATACAATATTGACAGCTCGGCAATCACTTATATATACAATACTACAGATGGCAGACGGCAAGTTCGGAATTATTTTTGCGATTTGAAAGGGACGCATACAATATTGACAGCTCGGCAATCACTTATATATACAATACTAAAGATGACAGCCGGAAGTTATTCAGCATTAGTGCGATTTTAAAGGGACGCATACGATATTGACATCTCGGCAATCACTTATATATGCAATACTACAGATGGCAGACGGGAAGTTCTGAATTATTATTGCGATTTTAAAGGGACGCATACAATATTGACATCTCGGCAATCACTTATATATACAATACTACAGATGGCAGACGGGAAGTTCTGAATTATTATTGCGATTTTAAAGGGACGTGTACAATATTGACAGCTCGGCAATCACTTATATATACAATACTACAGATGGCAGACGGGAAGTTCAGAATTATTATTGCGATTTTAAAGGGACGCGTACAATATTGACAGCTCGCCAATCACTTATATATACAATACTACAGATGGCAGATGTTACTTTATCGTTTTCAAACAATGTTGCAGCAACATTGATCGATCACATTCAATGCACATTATACACAACTATGCACTTTCATTCATGTTAGCCTGGACGTGTGCTTGTTACTATAAGATCGCGTTTAAGAAATATTGATTACGCATATGATCAAACATTACAAACATGCACTGTATGTGTGATATTTGACACTTTCACATTGAGATTCATTGTGGGAAAACAACATTTCAGCAAACAACAAAAAAACGCCCACTGTGAAAGCATTCGCGCCGCTCACATACAAACAAGTGAATACAATCAGCAATCATTGCAAACTCACTACCATTGGACTAATTGTACTATAAATCCCCCAAACAACATGGCCAATGCATCACTTGTGATCCACATCAGATCAAGTGCATACCTTGTTACGCTGTTTTGAAAGATGGATGACGATGACATGGTAGACACTGCTGGTGCTGCTATTGGGGAACTAGCTGTTGATCGAATCAGGCAGCCTCGACACTCAGACTGAGACGAAGGGGTCGTCTGGTTCGAGGTCCTCGTGTCTACAGGGTGAGACCCACCTTGGAAAACATGAGCGACTTTGAGGTTTATGATAAGTATCGGCTCAATCGCGAACAGCTCATTGGCCTTTACGATCTTCTTAAACCTCATTTGGAGCCACGTATAAGAATAAGGACTGCTGTTCCCGCCATGAGTAAGATGCTAAGTTGTCTATACGTCCTGGCCTCCGGGAGTTTTCAATCTGGAGAAATGTACATGCATGGCCTGGCTCAAGGTACATTCTCTGTGGTGTTTGATAACTTTCTGGACGCTATGGTACGTATCAGTAAGCAATACATAGGATTCCCACAAAATGATGGTGATTGGAGGCGCCTGAAGCGGGAATTCTTTGACATTGCTCAATTGCCCAATGTCTTGGGAGCCATAGATTGTACCCACATTGCGCTGCGTGCTCCAATTGATGACTTGCCCTTCAGAAATCGCAAACATTTTCATAGCCTCAACGTGCAGTATGTTTGTGACGCACAGATGAGGATTATGCATGTGTGTGCGAATTTTGGAGGAGCTTGTCATGATGCCCGCATCCTCAATCAGTCGTCCCTGTGGAGACCGTTTGAGGAAAGACAAATGCCCCCTGGGTATCTCGTTGGTGAGTATTTGTGCACAACATGGTTAATTAGTTTGACAATTGCCACTGTAGTTTTAAAATGTTAACGTAATGTTCAGCTATAGGATGCAATTTAACCATTTATTTTTTTTCAAGCAAATGTCTAGTTTTAGTTCAATGCAGATATGTAGCATGTCTTACCTTAAATGCTCAGATAGAGAATGCAATATTACACAAGGTCTGGTTTAGGAGAAATACGCATATGTAGCATGTCTTAGCTGAAATGGGAAGATATTAGCTAATGCAATTTAACCATGTCATTGTCTCTTTCCGCTAATGTCTAGTTTTAGTTCAATGCAGATATGTAGCATGTCTTACCTTAAATGCTCAGATAGAGAATGCAATGTAACCATTTAGTTTGCATTTTACACAAGGTTTGGTTTAGGAGAAATACGCATATGTAGCATGTCTTAGCTGAAATGGGAAGATATTAGCTAATGCAATTTAACCATGTCATTGTCTCTTTCCGCTAATGTCTAGTTTTAGTTCAATGCAGATATGTAGCATGTCTTACCTTAAATGCTCAGATAGAGAATGCAATGTAACCATTTAGTTTGCATTTTACACAAGGTTTGGTTTAGGAGAAATACGCATATGTAGCATGTCTTAGCTGAAATGGGAAGATAGAGAATAATATTTAACTAGATTATTCTTTTAAAAAATAAACATTTGTTAGTGGATTATCGTGTACAAAAACTTTTATTGGACTCAAAATACTATTTTGATGATTCAGTTTGAATTATGTTCTGTTCATCATTTATAGGTGATTCTGGGTACATGAGCCGGCCTTGCGTAGCGCGATTGATGTGTCTGAGGAGCGCTACAATAGGGCTCATAAGAGAACCAGGGCGGTGGTTGAACGAATGTTCGGGCTCCTGAAGATGAGGTTCAGGTGCCTGGACAGGTCGGGAGGAGCCCTCCAGTACAACCCAAAGCAGGTGGCTAAGATCGTTATAGCCTGTAGTGTCCTGCATGATATTGCACAGCAGGCTGGGATTCTGCACGGCGTCCAGGCGCACCGAAACCTCCTCAGAGATGAGGAGGATGATCCTGTTCTAGAGGGGCCATTCCAGGACGAGGGGCTCAATGTCAGAGCAGACATCATCAACCGCCACTTTAGACGGTAAATAATAGAAGATAGACTGGAGTATTGTCAATAGATGTGAACGCTAAGGAAATGACAAGTAGAGAATTGTGCAAACATGTTAGGATTGTTCATCAAATGCTAAAAATGTGTTTGATTTCTTAATATAGGTGATGCTCTGGTCATTGGGTCCTGTAGCGAGTCTTTGCCACCTGGTTTTTAAAGAGGACATCAGCTGGTAAGTATAAATGTATGGACTGTTGCTGGCATGAATTGTACACAAATACATCATATGGCATACATTTTCTAAACTAGTATTTAGTTTACACATTACTTAAAATGTAAATACTCAGAAAGGGATCCTCTAGCATAACTATCCTCTAGCATGACTATGGTTCAATGTCACACATTAGAGGTTCGTTCTGCTCAATATGACTCATCTTCACACTTGATAGAACATAACACAAGATGCTACACATGCTTAGTAAGCTAGTGACAGAAATATATTCAGAAATGGGGGGTGGGAGAGGGCTACAGAACTGATTCACACACTTGTATTAGTCATTTTAAAAAACAATTTTATGCCATTAGGGAGATGACTTCATGTAAAGACTGAAAGGGAAGAATTCGAAGAATGACAGTGAAGAATTCCCAGACTGACAGTAGAAAAAGACAAGATTGAAATTGATGAATACAAATGGGATCATGTCTGGCATTATCTTTCAAATCTGCTGACCTTGAAAACCATACAAAGACATGTTCACATGGTAAGTGCCAACTATTTGATAGAATAAGGCTGTGGAGGCATCCTATTGGAGACACTTAGATTATTTTCTAATTTTTAGATGGTATTTCACAGTCCTCTATTTTTGAAATGATGAATAAGACACCTATTGAAGATCAACTGTTTACCCCTGAATTGACTTTCAAAGACCATGCATTATCCAGGTTGGTGTACCAATGCATGCTAGTTAAGAATCACAGGAAGAATGTCGAATATTAGTAGCTTACATACATTAGTCATATTTAGTTCATAATTAGATATTTAGGTATCACAATCAGACACTTAGATGATTTTACTTTTTTAGATGGTATTTCAGTCCTCTATTTTATGAAATGATGAATAAGACACCTATTGAAGATCAACTGTTTACCCCTGAATTGACTTTCAAAGACCATGCATTATCCAGGTTGGTTTAACAATGCATGCTAGTTAAGAATCACAGGAAGAATGTCGAATATTAGTAGCTTACATACATTAGTCATATTTAGTTCATAATTAGATATTTAGGTATCACAATCATAAAAAGGAATACATATTATAGTTGATATAGAGGTATTTGAATGGACATGAAATATTACATTTATGTTCAGCATACATATATATTTATTATTGAAATGTGATATACATTATTATGTATAATTAGAAATTCTGATATTTAAATTTAATTTTTATTACACAATATAATGGTGTATGTTTATTTTATTTATTTTTAAATTTAAATCATAAATATCTTGATAAATTGTTGCACAAAGTTAGAACAGAGACACAAGATGATTGTAAATGTATTTTATGAATATTTGACAACGTGTGTATTAACTTTGTAAAATTTTGTTTTTTAATTTCAGATTGTCATCTGATGACTTCCAGGAATATTTTTTTGTTTTTGTTTTTGTTTAAAAAACTTTTTATTTTTAAATGGTAATAAGCAACATTTTATTATTAAATACACTCTTTTGAACAGATTATAATAAATATCCATATAATCTGTCAATAAAAACAATTTGACTCCCATGACTGGTAGTTGTCTATTTGACAAGCACATGCATAAGATCAAATTATGCATTAATTTTAGAAAATCCACTGATTCAGAGAATATTAAATTAAACTATCTTTTTTAAATTAATTGGGGAGTGAGATCCATCGATGCTTTTCTTTTGAAATTCTTAGATGTTCAATTTCAGATATGTAGTCAGAATTTGACCTACATTTTTTCATTTCACTTTTAAGAAGGGGAAGTGGTTCACTTACATTAAAGTGACAGTGTTGTTGAATGTAAAAATAATTTTATAAGATCTTGTATCTTCCTTAGGTATGTCAAAACATTATTTTATTAAATTTATAAATATTTACATTTATAAATGGTAGGTCATTTAACTTCATATTTTTCACAAGCTAGTTATTGGATGCCATGTTAATAGATTTTATTTTCTAGTGGAGTCATTTAAAGGGACATTTAACTATAGTTATTAATATTATGTAGTTTTTAAAATCTTACCTCTTGGGTTAGACATCACATATCTATATATAATTTTCATTCCCCTTTAGTTTCTTTCGACAATGTTAAATCAACATTCCGAATGTTTTGGTCCTTAAAGGGACATTCACAAAGTATATTGTGTATTGATTTTTAAAAAAATCATAAAAGAATTTAAACATATTTAGAAAGTACTATAGAATTACATTCAGTCTTTAAATATACTTCGAAAAATATACATCAATGCACATATCTTAGTCAATTACATAAGGCATTTATTTGCAACCAACAATCAGCATCAAAATAGCCTATGTAGATATGTATTTAATCCAAGAATATATATAATTACAATCTAATGATTGAATACCAAAACATATTAAGTTGTTCAAATATTATAATCTTATCCAAAATGCATAAATAACATATAGCTTAATGTCCCTCTAAGCTGAAGACTGCGAAATACATCCATTACAATATATATTTCAGTCAGTGTGTAAAACAATCCAGAAGTTAATCTAAATATGCTTTACTCATATGTTATACTAATTTAGCAAAAGGAAGGTGCCTAGGTTTATGATTTTTCAAGCATTATTGTGAAATGTCTCTTTAAAGGGACATGAACTCAAAATATACTTAAAGGGAGACAGTTAAAAAATTAATGATTTATACATTCTGAATGAGTATTCTATTTTAAGCAACTTTATAAATTGTCTCATATTATCAATGTTCCTCGTGATGTTGCTATCATTACTTTAAAAATAAGGCATTACATTGATAATTTATTTGCTTCAGTACTCTGGACAGAACTTGTTTTTTTTTGGTTGGATTAATTTATCCAACAATCATCAAGGACAACCCAGGTTTTTTTGCAAAAATTGTCCGTAATCTAAAATATTATTATTGATTTGCAAAGAAAGATAACAAGATAATTCTTAACATTTGAGAATCGGATTAAATTATAAAGTTGCTTAACATTTCATGCTCAATCTGAATCACAAACGCTAAATTTGTTTGGACAGTGTCCCATTAAGAGATTTAAAGAGTGTATTTACTTCTCTTCTTATCTTGACATACTTTGCTTGAAAAGCATATCGAGATAGGCTCAGTAGATGAAGATTGGTGGATGCACAGAGATGCCTTATGTGATTGGCTCAACCATGTGCATTTAAATTTCTTCTGTTGAGGATATCTAAATACTAAGATAAATTGAGTTACATTTTAAAGTCTAAACAATTTTCTAACTCTACAGATCATTTGATACAATTGTTTGTTTGTAATGTCTATTTAAAAATAAAGACGCCATTGCACAATAACATATATGAGCAGTTCAGACAAATACAAGCTCGAGGTTTATTTACTAATAACAAACAAACCGGTAGTTTAACATCTATAAACAGATTATCCAAGTTACTGACATTATAACCTGAATTTGAACATTCAGAAATGTTGCGTGGGAAACGGATCTTGAAACACCAGATTTGCATCTTTAAACATTCGAGTCTAATGTCACGCAATAGCACACAATCAATGTGAATTATGAAATACATTTAATAGAGCAATGTCAATACTTCACAATAAGTCAACAAATTGATTTTAAGAACAATAAAGACATAAGATCACGGATATTAAATCTGCGTCACACATATCCGCATGACAGGCCCATGAGTTACAAATAAGTCTACATGAAAAATGAAGTAACAGCACCACCAGGAGGTATGTGTAAGAAAGTTACTAAGATATAAAACATTAAGGAACGGCCAATCAGAGTTCATCACACAAACACAACTTGAGTCAGGATGGTCTCACAGACATTCTAACAATATTTCAAACTTTTATCCAATCAGATGTACAGATAACTTGTCCCATGGTGCATCTCATGTTTACTTCACCATTTAAAAGTCCATTACACGTTGCCATCTTTGTCAGTTCTCTAATGCCTGCAGGCAGTTTATATTATTATAATAAATTTATTGGACAACCCAGCAGGCATGTCATCTCCCAGGTTCACCAAGCAGGAGAGCGCTGCACTGGTCCACGCCGTCAAGGACTTTTATCCCCAGCTGTTTGGGAACAAGAGGAGGTCGACAGATGCGCCTGTTAAGAAGGCCCTCTGGGAGTCTATCACCAATGCGGTTAAATTGGTGTGTGGCGTCCAGAGGAGCCAGGATCAAATCATGAGGAGATTCGGAGATATGAGGTTGCGCTTGACAAAAAAAGTCAACCATATAAGGGACTGGGTACAAGCCCGTAAAAGAGGGGGTCAAAGAAAGGTCCCGCGGAAACTATACCTACTCCCTTATGAGGTGACTTTATGCGAGCTCCTCAATCTCCGGGTCCCCAAAAGATTTAGATCCTCGCCATCCTTGGCCTCCTCTTCTTCCCTCCCAGCTGCGGGATCTGAAAGTCCTGACGCGGGGGCCAGGGCAGCTGCTTCTCCGTCCGGTGGCCTGGGAGGAGATGAAAGAGAATCTGAACCAGGTAACTATCCAACTTCATATAATATCTTAATATTTGATTAGAATTTTATAAAATGTGTATATAGTCAGATACTAAACCTATATAGATCTCACAACATACACTACATATGATGTTTAGATATCTGATTTTAGATTAGTGACACATGAAATAGGAATAATGTTTCTTGCGCTCTACAGAATATGCGTCACAGAGCGAAAATTGAATTGCGCATACACGTTAACATGGCTTGGAATCATTGCGCAATGATCGCGAAAATTAGAATTGCGCATACACGTTAACATGGGTTTGCTGTAAGTGGCATTGCTTTATACATGTTGGTCAAATGACCGATGCGTAATTCTGCTTGGAATCATTGCGCAATGATCGCGAAAATTAGAATTGCGCATACACGTTAACATGGGTTTGCTGTAAGTGGCATTGCTTTATACATGTTGGTCAAATGACGGATGCGTAATTCCGCTTGGAATCATTGCGCAATGATCGCGAAAATTAGAATTGCGCATACACGTTAACATGGGTTTGCTGTAAGTGGCATTGCTTTATACATGTTGGTCAAATGACGGATGCGTAATTCCGCTTGGAATCATTGCGCAATGATCGCGAAAATTAGAATTGCGCATACACGTTAACATGGGTTTGCTCTAAGTGGCATTGCTTTATACATGTTGGTCAAATGACGGATGCGTAATTCTGCTTAGAATCATTGCGCAATGATCGTGAAAATTAGAATTGCGCATACACGTTAACATGGGTTTGCTGTAAGTGGCATTGCTTTATACATGTTGGTCAAATGACGGATGCGTAATTCTGCTTAGAATCATTGCGCAATGATCGCAAAAATTAGAATTGCGCATACACGTTAACATGGGTTTGCTGTAAGTGGCATTGCTTTATACATGTTGGTCAAATGACGGATGCGTAATTCCGCTTGGAATCATTGCGCAATGATCGCGAAAATTAGAATTGCGCATACACGTTAACATGGGTTTGCTGTAAGTGGCATTGCTTTATACATGTTGGTCAAATGACGGGTGCGTAATTCCGCTTGAAATCATTGCGCAATGATCGCGAAAATTAGAATTGTGCATACACGTTAACATGGGTTTGCTGTAAGTGGCATTGCTTTATACATGTTGGTCAAATGGCGGATGCGCAATTCCGCTTGGAATCATTGCGCAATGATCGCGAAAATTAGAATTGCGCATACACGTTAACATGGGTTTGCTGTAAATGGCATTGCTTTATACATGTTGGTCAAATGACGGGTGCGTAATTCCGCTTGGAATCATTGCGCAATGATCGCGAAAATTAGAATTGCGCATACACGTTAACATGGGTTTGCTGTAAGTGGCATTGCTTTATACATGTTGGTCAAATGACGGATGCGTAATTCCGCTTGGAATCATTGCGCAATGATCGCGAAAATTAGAATTGCGCATACACGTTAACATGGGTTTGCTGTAAGTGGCATTGCTTTATACATGTTGGTCAAATGACGGATGCGTAATTCTGCTTAGAATCATTGCGCAATGATCGCGAAAATTAGAATTGCGCATACACGTTAACATGGGTTTGCTGTAAGTGGCATTTATTTATACATGTTGGTCAAAATGAAATGTGAATTATTATATATGTGAAGAATACAGTATTCTTATTTTCAATATTATACATAATAAAAAAAAAATAGCAGAATCCAAAAAAAAAAATAACATATGCCCATCAATTGATGAGAATGAAATAACACAAAAAAATAATTAAAGCTACAGTAAACAACACAACTGATTGAAAATAAGAGTACAGGATATATTTATCATGAATTTAATTGAGGAAGCAATTAACTCATGGGACTACCAAAAGATTAATAGTTTTTAATTGATTTGCTAATAATGTAAAGATTTTAAACATGGCATGATTTGTATTAATGATATCCAATCCTCATTTAATATATTACAGATCTGGATGTTGGTTCTGGATCCTCAAGCCAGGGCTTGTCACAGTATGGTATGTCTCATTTTAATTGACATTTGTCTTAGAAACATGGACAGAACATTACATACTAAATCCACATTGTTCAATATTTATATGTATCTGCAAAATGGATTAGTAAAATATTTACAAATAAGAATAAAAAACAAACAACATAGGATTACATTGTAAGACTACTCTGAATTTTTTTCAAATTTAAAATATCCCATCTATTCTGGATATCTTAATTTTAATGTAAGATTCTTTGAATGTCCAATTTATATTCTTCCCTTGTGTATTGCTTAATCTTATTTGTATACATTTTGAAAAAATTCACACACTTTTGCATATGATTTGTTTTTAAAAATATAGATTGCATTTTTGAAATTGATCACGTCATTTAAGGGACATGCCAACTAAATTTTACATTGAATGATTTGTAAACGTGATTTTATTGTTTTGTTTAAACATTTTATGAGCTACATTGGTTCAGTCTATTGTTTTAGTTCTTCTAAAAACATAGGCCTAGATTTGGAGTTTGGCGGTAGAAGGGCTGTTAACGCTCCGCGGGCTTTTTTCTGGCCGCACCATAAATTTAACTCTGGTATCGAGAGTTCAAACAAATGCTGCGTTAGGCTCCAAAAAAGGAGCGTAAAGCATTTTTACCGCAAATGCAACTCTCGATACCAGAGTTGCTTACGGACGCGGCCAGCCTCAAAAACGTGCTCGTGCACGATATCCCCATAGGAAACAATGGGGCTGTTTGAGCTGAAAAAAAACCTAACACCTGCAAAAAAGCATCGTTATTAACCCCTAATCTGCCGAGCGGACCGCACCGCTACTATAATAAAGTTATTAACCCCTAACCCGCCTCACTAACCCTATCATAAATAGTATTAACCCCTAATCTGCCCTCCCTAACATCGCCGACACCTAACTTCAATTATTAACCCCTAATCTGACGACCGGAGCTCATCGCTACTATAATAAATGGATTAACCCCTAAAGCTAAGTCTAACCCTAACACTAACACCCCCCTAACTTAAATATAATTTACATCTAACGAAATTAATTAACTCTTATTAAATAACTTATTCCTATTTAAAGCTAAATACTTACCTGTAAAATAAATCCTAATATAGCTACAATATAAATTATAATTATATTATAGCTATTTTAGGATTAATATTTATTTTACAGGCAACTTTGTAATTATTTTAACCAGGTACAATAGCTATTAAATAGTTAAGAACTATTTAATAGTTACCTAGTTAAAATAATAACAAATTTACCTGTAAAATAAATCCTAACCTAAGATATAATTAAACCTAACACTATACTATCATTAAATTAATTAAATAAAATATCTACAATTACCTACAATTAACCTAACACTACACTATCAATAAATTAATTAAACACAATTCCTACAAATAAATACAATTAAATAAACTAGCTAAAGTACAAAAAATAAAAAAGAACTAAGTTACAAAAAATAAAAAAATATTTACAAACATCGGAAAATTATTACAACAATTTTAAACTAATTACACCTACTCTAAGCCCCCTAATAAAATAACAAAGACCCCCAAAATAAAAAATTCCCTACCCTATTCTAAATTAAAAAAGTTAAAAGCTCTTTTACCTTACCAGCCCTGAACAGGGCCCTTTGCGGGGCATGCCCCAAAAATTTCAGCTCTTTTGCCTGTAAAAAAAAACATACAATACCCCCCCCCAACATTACAACCCACCACCCACATACCCCTAATCTAACCCAAACCCCCCTTAAATAAACCTAACACTAAGCCCCTGAAGATCTTCCTACCTTGTCTTCACCATCCAGGTATCACCGATCCGTCCTGGCTCCAACATCTTCATCCAACCCAAGCGGGGGTTGGCGATCCATCATCCGGTGGCTGAAGAGGTCCAGAAGAGGCTCCAAAGTCTTCCTCCTATCCGGCAAGAAGAGGACATCCGGACCGGCAAACATCTTCTCCAAGCGGCATCTTCGATCTTCTTGCATCCGGTGCGGAGCGGGTCCATTTTGAAGCAGGCGACGCGGATCCATCCTCTTCTTCCGTTGTCTCCCGACGAATGACGGTTCCTTTAAGGGACGTCATCCAAGATGGCGTCCCTTGAATTCCGATTGGCTGATAGGATTAAGGTAGGAATATTCTGATTGGCTGATCAGCCAATAGAATGCGAGCTCAATCTGATTGGCTAATTGGATCAGCCAATAGGATTGAACTTGATTCTGATTGGCTGATTCCATCAGCCAATCAGAATATTCCTACCTTAATTCCGATTGGCTGATAGAATCCTATCAGCCAATCGGAATTCAAGGGACGCCATCTTGGATGACGTCCCTTAAAGGAACCGTCATTCGTCGGGAGACAACGGAAGAAGAGGATGGATCCGCGTCGCCTGCTTCAAGATGGACCCGCTCCGCACCGGATGCAAGAAGATCGAAGATGCCGCTTGGAGAAGATGTTTGCTGGTCCGGATGTCCTCTTCTTGCCGGATAGGAGGAAGACTTTGGAGCCTCTTCTGGACCTCTTCAGCCACCGGATGATGGATCGCCAACCCCCGCTTGGGTTGGATGAAGATGTTGGAGCCAGGACGGATCGGTGATACCTGGATGGTGAAGACAAGGTAGGAAGATCTTCAGGGGCTTAGTGTTAGGTTTATTTAAGGGGGGTTTGGGTTAGATTAGGGGTATGTGGGTGGTGGTTTGTAATGTTGGGGGGGGGGTATTGTATGTTTTTTTTTACAGGCAAAAGAGCTGAAATTCTTGGGGCATGCCCCGCAAAGGGCCCTGTTCAGGGCTGGTAAGGTAAAAGAGCTTTTAACTTTTTTAATTTAGAATAGGGTAGGGATTTTTTTATTTTGGGGGTCTTTGTTATTTTATTAGGGGGCTTAGAGTAGGTGTAATTAGTTTAAAATTGTTGTAATAATTTTCTGATGTTTGTAAATATTTTTTTATTTTTTGTAACTTAGTTCTTTTTTATTTTTTGTACTTTAGCTAGTTTATTTAATTGTATTTATTTGTAGGAATTGTGTTTAATTAATTTATTGATAGTGTAGTGTTAGGTTAATTGTAGGTAATTGTAGGTAGTTTATTTAATTAATTTATTGATAAGGTAGTGTTAGGTTTAATTATATCTTAGGTTAGGATTTATTTTACAGGTAAATTTGTTATTATTTTAACTAGGTAACTATTAAATAGTTCTTAACTATTTAATAGCTATTGTACCTGGTTAAAATAATTACAAAGTTGCCTGTAAAATAAATATTAATCCTAAAATAGCTATAATATAATTATAATTTATATTGTAGCTATATTAGGATTTATTTTACAGGTAAGTATTTAGCTTTAAATAGGAATAAGTTATTTAATAAGAGTTAATTAATTTTGTTAGATGTAAATTATATTTAAGTTAGGGGGGTGTTAGTGTTAGGGTTAGACTTAGCTTTAGGAGTTAATCCATTTATTATAGTAGCGATGAGCTCCGGTCATCAGATTAGGGGTTAATAATTGAAGGTAGGTGTCGGCGATGTTAGGGAGGGCAGATTAGGGGTTAATACTATTTATGATAGGGTTAGTGAGGCGGATTAGGGGTTAATAACTTTATTATAGTAGCGCTCAGGTCCGCTCGGCAGATTAGGGGTTAATAAGTGTAGGCAGGTGTCGGCGACGTTGAGGGGGGCAGATTAGGGGTTAATAAATATAATATAGGGGTCGGCGGTGTTAGGGGCAGCAGATTAGGGGTACATAAGGATAACGTAGGTGGCGGCGCTTTGCGGTCGGAAGATTAGGGGTTAATTATTGTAAGTAGCTGGCGGCGACGTTGTGGGGGGCAGGTTAGGGGTTAATAAATGTAATACAGGGGTCGGCGGGGTTAGGGGCAGCAGATTAGGGGTACATAAGTATAACGTAGGTGGCGGTCGGCAGATTAGGGGTTAAAAAATTTAAATCGAGTTGCGCGCGATGTGGGGGGACCTCGGTTTAGGGGTACATAGGTAGTTTATGGGTGTTAGTGTACTTTAGGGTGCAGTAGTTAAGAGCTTTATGAACCGGCGTTAGCCCAGAAAGCTCTTAACTCCTGCTATTTTCCGGCGGCTGGAGTTTTGTCGTTAGAGCTCTAACGCTCACTTCAGAAACGACTCTAAATACCAGCGTTAGAAAGATCCCATTGAAAAGATAGGATACGCAATTGACGTAAGGGGATCTGCGGTATGGAAAAGTCGCGGCTGAAAAGTGAGCGTTAGACCCTTTAATCACTGACTCCAAATACCAGCGGGCGGCCAAAACCAGCGTTAGGAGCCTCTAACGCTGGTTCTCACGGCTACCGCCGAACTCTAAATCTAGGCCATATTGATTTTGGTTTAGGTTAATCAATGCATTATTGGTATTATCCGGCTGGTTTTTTATTCATAAATTGACATTGGGTCAAAAGTTAAAATCATGTGTTCAGATAACAGTAGTACATAGTTTCAAAAAGTATACAATTACACATTTAGAGCTTCATGTCCCTTTAATAGATGAAAATTAAATAATTCTTAGGATATCCTTAAATAACATATTAGATTCGAATTGCATGCTCAATCCCATTCATTACATCAACATATGGAGTAGAGAATTCATTAACACCAACCTTGTCGAATCAATATATTTTTATATTAAAGGGACACTGAGCTAAAATTATTAATGTTGTCATTCAGATAGAGCATGCAATATTAAGCAACATTTAAATATAATACTATAATCATATGTGAAATATTCTATTGCTAAATGTATTTTAAAAACAAGAATGTACGTTTATCTGCAGCTCAATTTTGGTTGACCAACCTGGGTTTTTATTGATGATTGGTGGATACCTTCAACAAACAATATTTATTGAATCCAATATTGCTTATCTGCCTTTAAGATTAAAATGTAGCAACATTAAAATTATAATAGGAGTCAATGTTAAATCATTTGGAACAGTTTGAACAGTGAAATCAATGATTGAAATAAATCATGTCAGTGTCCCTTTAATAAACAATTGATTCATTAATCCTTACATTCTTTGGATTAGACAATATTGATATATAATTCACATATTCACTGTTGGAGTTACTTTATAGATATAAGCATACTCTAACAGCACCATGATTACATATTTGTACTAATCAATTTTGTTTGGTATTGTGATCAATATGTGTTGTGTCCTAAACAAGATTACTGTACATTGCACAAATGGCTCGATGTGCCACATGTCTTTGTTTATATTTGTCAACAGCTGTTATATTTATATTTATATTTATATATATTTAGATATGCAATAGCATCGTATGAGATGAGTTTGATGTCTAATATAGTCAGAAATTAAACATATGTTCAATACATCATTTTTTACAGAATCCCCTTGATTCAATCAAGCATTTTTTTTCATAATGACTGCTCTATTCTTCACATTTTCAAGTTGATTATTCTTCTATATCGATACAGATGTGATTTAGTGCTATCCCAAATGTGTTCACTAATATATATCTATATCATTCATAGAGAGAGTTGGTGTGGGGAGCCCAGAGGAATCCAGCACCGACACAGAGCCGCCTTTGCGGTCTTCTGGTAAGTCCATTGACTCATTTATGTCATTGAAGGTGTATTGGTAATCAATATTATGAGCATGATTCTGATGAAGCATAACATTTGAAACAAACATATAATTGACTCCTCTGATTATATATTAATTTTATTTGAATATTGAAAGATTAATAATTAAAACTTTCTTAGTCTACACCTTTGTTATTCAGAAGATGTATAGCATATGTTTGTTTCCAGGTTCATTTTTGACAACAATCATCAAGTGATACACACATGAGAAATCTTAAATGTTCAATGTACTATGCTTTTATGATTTTAAAATTAATACAAATAATAAATAGAAAATTTGAATCATTGAGAATAACAAATCTAATGTCATTTGTATGCTCCATCAAAATGATGTAAATCATAACTTTGTTTGTGTATATCTTTAATGCAACATTGATGTGTGTCTTTGAGCAACAGTAACATATGTTATAATATCTGATCTTAACGTGTACACAACATGTTATGTTTTACAGAGATTGATTTAACATGTGGGACGGAGGATGAAGAGGCTCCCTTGAAGTCTGATGTTATGTGAAATATATCTAACATGTTTCCAACATGTTGCTTTATTGGAAATAATTTTATTGAAGACATTCAAAGTCTACAGCTTTTGCACTTTAAAAATGAATATTATTTGTCTGTTCAAATACACTACTGCCCCCTTTATATATCAGGCAGCATGAAGATATGCTTGGATTTGTTTAAATATTTGGATTTGAAATTCATGCCATCATGATGTCACATGCATATTCTAGGCCAAACCACAATAATAATTTTAGAATTGTACAGACAGTCATTGATATTCATCTGAGTGCCTATATGCATACCATATCCTCATGTCATCATTGTTTAGAAATTCAAACACACTTCTAAGTATATTGCAAACATAATCAAGTTGAATGGCGTTGATTTGATTTCATGATGTATGAGATGTTAATATATTTATTATATATATTTCAGATGGATCCTCTGCTTCTGGTCATCATTGTTCCTCCCCTGCCCAGTCCCCTGCCCAGCCCCCTGCCCAGTACCCTGCCCAGCCCCCTGCCCAGTCCCCTGCCCATCCCCCTGCCCAGTCCCCTGCCCAGTCCCCTGCCCAGCCCCCTGCCCAGTCCCCTGCCCAGCCCCCTGCCCATTCCCCTGCCCCTCCCGGCCCTTCCCATTTGTCCTGTTGTATCCCTCCCAAAAAACGCCCCTTTCGTCCCCCTTCACCGCTCTCCCCGTCTTTTGGCCCATACAGCTACCCCAGCTGCCCAGCCCCCAACTCACCACTCCCCAGCTGTATTGGCTACCCCAGAGCAGCAGCCCATCCCTCCCCAACCCAATCCCATCCCTCCCCAACCCAATCCCATCCCTCCCCAACCCAATCCCATCCCTCCACAACCCAATCCCATCCCTCCCCCCTGTCTCAACCTTCATTGTCCTGGGTGTCTGATTGTCCTTCCCAGGCACAGCTGTAAGTATCATTCAAAATCAACATTATAAGATACTTAAAGGTACACTGAATGAATATTTTTCAATTGTGATTCAAATAGAGCATGCAATGTTAATCAAATTTATAATTTACTACTCTTATCAATTATTCTACATTCTCTTGCTATCTTTATTGAAACAAAGAAATGCCTATATTTTTTTTTTATTAAAAAAAATTATGGACATCATTTCTTTATTGTTGGATGAATGTATCCATCAATCAGCAGGGACAACCAAAGTTGATAACCAGAAATGGCCTGCCCTATAAACTTACATTCTTGCATTTAAAATATAGCTTGAGAATTCAAACATTTAAAGAATACGAGTAAATTAATAATTCTTTTTAATGTCATGCTCTATCTGAATCAGTAACTAAAATATTTAGGTTTACTGTCCCTTTAATTTGATATCACTACATATACCAATCACCACTATTTGGATCCAAATATTTATGTCCAAATGTTCATACATTATCTCTTGTATAACCCAGTGGGAATGTAATTTCTTCTGGTTGCTATAATTACACAGCTTGTCCTCAACGCCAAAATGTTTAAGGATAGGTGTGCCTACCACAGTATAACTAAAATCTTAAAATTGCTAATGTAATTACAATGTAAATCCTTTAACAAGATTTTAGACACTCAAGCTGTAAAAGTGGATCATCAAAAAACAATTAAAGGGGACAACATGTTGGATTAAAATGTCCATTTAATGGTTTAGGTCTGTCTGAATAACATATTTCATGTGTAAATAATCAATGTCAACAAATTAATTTAAAGAATTATTTGTCTTTATGATGACTATGTATCTTTGCTTTTTATTTTGTCTGTTGTGTAATTATCATTAATATTTTATTTATTCTTTATTTTAGGCTGTGACTCAACATGGCTCACGCTCGAAGGTCTAGCACGCATAGAGCAGGCCGTGTTGAGGAACGCAGCTGTCCTGAGAGGGATGGCCGACACCATGCAGGCCCAGCTACAGGTTCAGCATATGACTCTACGTCAGATGAGGCGGTGGAACTCAATGCTTGAATCTGTAGCTGGACATGCACAGGACGATGAAGGTGATGACCAGTAAGTGGAGGATCTGGAGATGCTCCAAGGGCGCAGATAAGAATCCTCCGTCCACATGTTGATGTTTTTGTTATGGTTGCCATTTGGCCTTTTTTTCTGATTATTGTTGTGCCTGTTGCACTCTTTTACCTTGTCATATGTCTCCAATGGGGCTATGCTGGCCCTTGGCAACTCTCTTCATGGACTGTGATGCACTCTGTTACCTTGTCATATGGCTTAAATGGGGCTATGCTGGCCCTTGGCAACTTTCTTCATGGACTGTGATGCACTCTGTTACCTTGTCATATGGCTCAAATGGGGCTATGCTGGCCCTTGGCAACTCTCTTCATGGACTGTGATGCACTCTGTTACCTTGTCATATGGCTCAAATGGGGCTATGCTGGCCCTTGGCAACTTTCTTCATGGACTGTGATGCACTCTGTTATCTTGTCATATGGCTCAAATGGGGCTATGCTGGCCCTTGGCAACTCTCTTCATGGACTGTGATGCACTCTGTTACCTTGTCATATGGCTCAAATGGGGCTATGCTGGCCCTTGGCAACTCTCTTCATGGACTGTGATGCACTCTGTTACCTTGTCATATGGCTCAAATGGGGCTATGCTGGCCCTTGGCAACTCTCTTCATGGACTGTGATGCACTCTGTTACCTTGTCATATGGCTTAAATGGGGCTATGCTGGTCCTTGGCAACTCTCTTCATGGACTGTGATGCACTCTGTTACCTTGTCATATGGCTCAAATGGGGCTATGCTGGCCCTTGGAAACTCTCTTCATTGACTGTGATGCACTCTGTTACCTTGTCATATGGCTCAAATGGGGCTATGCTGGCCCTTGGCAACTCTCTTCATGGACTGTGATGCATTCTGTTACCTTGTCATATGTCTCCAATGGGGCTATGCTGGCCCTTGGCAACTCTCTTCATGGACTGTGATGCACTCTGTTACCTTGTCATATGGCTCAAATGGGGCTATGCTGGCCCTTGGCAACTCTCTTCATGGACTGTGATGCACTCTGTTACCTTGTTATATGGCTCAAATGGGGATATGCTGGCCCTTGGCAACTCTCTTCATGGACTGTGATGCACTCTGTTACCTTGTCATATGTCTCCAATGGGGCTATGCTGGCCCTTGTCAACTCTCTTCATGGACTGTGATGCACTCTGTTACCTTGTCATATGTCTCCAATGGGGCTATGCTGGCCCTTGTCAACTCTCTTCATGGACTGTGATGCACTCTGTTACCTTGTCATATGGCTCCAATGGGGCTATGCTGGCCCTTGGCAACTCTCTTCATGGACTGTGATGCACTCTGTTACCTTGTCATATGGCTCCAATTTTCCTGATCTTTACCAGATTATTTATAAACGTTGTTGCTGTTTTCTGACATACTAATAAAAGACATGTCATTGCACGAATCTTAGTCCTCCTTATTCATGTCATTGATTGAAATCTCTAGTTTATCTGGTTGATCCTTAAAGGACCTACCAAAAATAATGGTGTTTCCTGAATCATATATGTAATACAATTGTAAATGACTTTAAGATTAACATCTCCAATGTAATTTTATTATTTGTCTTTATATATTTTTCTAAAAGCTTTATCATTGCATGATTATGATTAGCATAGTAATTATTTTATATATGTATATATATATTGTTATTTGTGTATATATATGTATATTTCAAATTTCACATCCATGTGTGTATTTATAAACTCTGCATGAATTGATGCACCTTTAACAAATGATCTGAGGATTGATACAATGATATAATCCCTGTAAAGTGTTCATTTTATTGAATTAGTATTGTCTCTGTGTATCCTCTTTTTAAAAATAAAAATCATGTCCCTTTAAGTGATGGTGAGCACAATTGTTAATGAATGGATTTCCATTTCTAAAGCGTTTTTATCCTTTTTACATGAACAAGGACATATAATCTTATTAATAAACAATCTTATTGTAATGTTGACAGCACATGTATTTCATTTTCAATTCTATCTTATTGTAAAAGTGTAACCAAATCAATCTCTGTGTGTAATGCGCATATTTTAGATGAAGAATATGTTTTGACAAATATTGTAGGCTGACCATATTTCAACTTGAATAAATGACACGTTTGATCAATACATGTGTCATTATTGTTATTCCAAAACAATCTAAACATATCTTAAAACATCAATGGCATATGTATTTCTCATGTGTATCTTTTAAATGTTAAAGATATACACCATAGCTATAGTTAAAGGGACAGTCAAGTACGAAAAGATGATTCATGATTTCGTGACATTCCTAGATAGCAATCTAGACACATACTAGTTACTAAAATATAAATACGTTTCTTATTGATATGCCAAGCTGTCAACTGAGTCCTTGTATTGGCTGCGGTTTTTCCTTGATCTCGGATGCGCCATGTTGCTTAAGACATCACCTGCCAGGCTGTCCAATGATTCCTTGTATTGACACGTTTTTACGCGATCAAGGATGCACCTTTTATTGGATAGCGTTTTTACGCGATCAAGGATGCGCCTTTTTTTGCTTTGCGTTCTTACGTAATCAATAATGCGTCTTTTATTGGATTGCGTTCTTACGTGATCAAGGAAGCGCCATGTTAATTAAGACGTTACATGCAAAGGTAAAAAAACGTCTGATTGTATTACGTAGTCCCGCAATATTTGTTTGTGCACGTTAAACACGTTTGTGAATGAGAAGACAAGTTTAAAAACATGTCGAATATGGATTGTTTGCATCATGTTACATTGTTGACCCATAGCTGATAAAGACCACCACATTCTCTTTTGCTGGATGTCTGGTTGAATAAACGAACGAAAGCAAAATGTTTTCATGCATAAGATATTTCGAGGCAAGTGCAAATCTCTATAGTCCATGTTGTTTAATATGTTTGTCAACAATATGTTCCTTTTTATGAAAAATGACTGTTGTGTTTAATGTTAAAGATATCTAATTCATAAATATGCGCTATTATAAAGTAATCAATATGCATTTATCTTTATCATATGCTAAATATATGATGCCGACTTCTTCTAAATGTAATTTTGTCGTATATTTTATTAAAGGTTCATTAGACACTGACATTAAAAACCAAAATATTTTATTTGGTCTCTAGTTATATAGTCCATTGTTTACCAAATACATGTCTCATTTTGCTTCTGTTCAAATAAAATTTAAGTACTTTTCAGACTCCTCGCCAAGCCTCAAAGTTTCATGTGAGTACCATCTCCAGCTTTCTCCAGTTTGTGTAAAGGGTCTTTTCATATGTTAATGATGGGGTATTGTCTTGTTTTACGGTTGTAATGGGGGTTCATCTATATTTTCAATAGAGATAACCCGAATTTATTAGAAAGTGTTTAAAGCTTTCTAATATTGATATCAGTATATGTTAATCTTGTCATTTCTAGTAGTGTCTATTACATGCAGTTCTGTTAAAAATATAGTATACTGTCCCTTTAATGCAAATGTTGATTTTTGTATCATGTATGAGTTCCACATTGGTTAATCTCCAAATATATTATTGTTAGCATATTTCCCCCCCCCCACTCCTAAAAGGACTTTAAACCATATTCATTGTTAAAACAAATGTCTTTCTTAAAAAAAAATAAAAAAACAATAATGTCTCTTTAAGAAAATAGACTTTATTTAACACGTCAATATAAATATTTTTTCAAAATTTATTGTTTGAACAAGTACATGTAGATATACGAACAATCTGCAAATATTATGTTAGCATATGTAATTTTGTTAAAGGGACAGTTTAGAAAACAAATAATGTTTTGCATTATTAAAAAAGTCAATTTTGTAATATCAATGATATCAAAAGTTTCTCACCAATTAATCATTTGTGTTTATTTTAAATTGCTAGCTAAACCTATGAGGTTCGTGTGCTCATTTCTTAGAGCTTGAATAGTGCATGTAATCATTATGCAATTTGACCACTAGAGGGCATTTGGATAGCATTTGTATATGTAAATCATTGAGCTCATACAGCATATTTACCATGTATTGATCATTGATGTCTAAAATGTTGTTATGTCAGAACAACAAATAAGTGGTCATTTTTCATAGGCATAGATACAAGGGTAAGCACATAAGTCACACGTGTTTCACCATGTTTTGTTGTTTCCAACTTTATAATGCGTAATACAGTGTTTTCTTTGTAATCAATAATTCTGACTGTCCCTTTAAGCTGTGTTATTGTCATTCAAACAGTAATATGCCATCATGGATAATTGTAATGTTAATTTTTTTTGCGATTCGGGAAACAGTTTGGACATCACATCACAGAAACCAATCAATATCATGAACAAGGATAGGTATGTGATGTGGTTTTCACACACTTATAACCCACACTCTGCAAACAATATGCCTCCATGGACCCGGTCCCATAGAAGTAGATTATATACAGAGTGTGGTCCACAAGTGTATGAAAACCACATCACATACCTATCCATTACACATTAAATAAAAAAAAACATTAAACATGAAAACAAATACTTACTTCCTCTTCCTTCCCCTCTTCCCACGGGGCTGAGGCTCTGGGAGGGTCAACTGCCGACTCCGATGAGTTCTCATTGGAGATGTTGTGGGAAGAGTGGAAGGAAGAGTACTGGGATGACCAAGGTGAGGAGGAGGAGATGGGCCGGCAGGAGGAGATGGGCCGGCAGGAGAAGATGGCCCGGCAGGAGAAGATGGCCCGGCAGGAGAAGATGGCCCGGCAGGAGAAGATGGCCCGGCAGGAGAAGATGTCCCGGAAGGAGAAGATGGCCCGGAAGGAGAAGATGGCCCGGAAGGAGAAGATGGCCCGGCAGGAGAAGATGGCCCGGCAGGAGAAGAAGGCCCGGCAGCAGGAGGCCCAGCAGCAGGAGGCCCAGCAGCAGGAGGCAGACCAGCAGATGGCAGACCAGCAGGAGGCAGACCAGCATGCGCCTCCCGGAAGAAATTAAACATCTCTTGTTGGAGATTAAAGGTTCTGTTTTGGCCTTCTTCTATTCGAGTAAGGATGTTTATTATTTGGTTTTGGCCTTCAATGATTTTGTTTTGTCCTTCAAGAATTCTAGTTCTGCCTTCTATATTTTGTTTCCGGGAGTTACGCATCTGGTCAACGTAGTCTAGTAGAACCCGCACCTCCGCTATTTCCTCTTGTTGTGCACGGCGGGGTGCCCGTGCACGGCGGGTGCCCGTGCACGGCGGCCTGCTGGTCCTTGAGGGGCCTCCTCCCCAGACTCTGTATATTTGAAAAAGAAAGAAATGTATATATTAGCATATTTCCAAATAAAGCTTTAAATTACTTAGCTTACGATACAATTACAAATGCAGCCTCATTAATCCACTTTGAAATCTAACAATCAATACGATTTCCGCATTTTCTAAACCGTGTTTGTGATATCTCTGGTCAATCTGAATGTTTTAGCGTTTGTTTTCAGTCTGTTTAAATGCACACCTAACCTATAGCCTAGATACTGATGTAACCGCAAAGTAATTATGAATGCGTGTAAACAATGTTATAGCATTAATCTGATCCTTAAAGGGACATGAAACCCAATGTTTTATCTTTCATGATTTAGAAGCATACAATTATAATCAACTTTCTAATGTACTTTTCTTATCTGATTAGCTTCATTCTCTGGATATTCTTTGCTGAAAAGCATATCTAAATATGCTTAGAAGATGCTGATTAGTAGCTGAATATAGCTGCCTCCTGTGATTGGTTCACCGTGTGCATGGCTATTTCTTCATTAAAGTATATCTAAAGAATGAATCAAATTAGGTAATATAAGTAAACTTGAATGTTTTGTAAAATTGTATTCTCTACCTCAATCATGAAAGTAAAGGTTTGCGTATAGTGTCCCTTGAAATACATTCTTATGTTAATTTAATCTTAAATGAGCTTACCGTCAGATGAGAATGGCAGGTTCCCGGTATCAATTCCTCCGATACCGACTATATCCACCTCGGAGATGCTGGGACGCAACATTTCCTCCCATCGGCAGTAATCGATTTCCAGTGCAGGGCCGCCACCTGTTCCTGCGGCATGTCGGGCCTCCCGGCTTAACTTTTTCTTAAGATCCATCTTGCAGTCCCGGTATCGATGTTTAATAGAGTCCATATCTCTGTTCCGGCCAACCACTGCATTGACTGCATTCCTTATCTCATGCCAGAGCTTCCTCTTCTCAGTCGGGGTAGTCTTCTGATGCTGCAGCCTCCTATACCTGGCCATATAGGCTTCTACGAGGGCCTCCTTCTTCTCCATCGAAAACCTTGCCTCCCTAGTCGCCTTGGCCTTCCCCTGTGATGATGCCCTCTGTTTCCCGGACTGTGAAGCCCTACTCTGTCCGCCACTGGGCCCAGCCACTTGTTCATCTTGAACCAAGTGGCTGGGTCCACCCACCGCTTCCACCCCCGCTTCCTGCCCCCCTTCTTGCCCCCCTTCCTGCCCTGTTCCTCTCCCCCTCCCTCTCCTCCCCCCTCTACCTCTCCCCTGCCTGCCCTCCATCTCTTCCCTAAACTAAACCCCAACTAAGCAAACAAAAAGTGAGTGTGATCAAATGAAAAGGGGTCAAAATAAAGAACTAAAAAGACCAAAAAAAGTGCTGAAAGTGTGAAAGGGATATAAATAAAAGAGGGTAAGGAGTATTTAAATTTAAATGGGATAAGAGTAAATGGGATGAAAGGGAATGGGACTTCAGGGAATGGGGTATGGAGTGTAGTATGAGAGGGTATGGGGTATGGAGTGTATGTAGTGTTAACTCACACTAGCACTAACTCTCTAACTCACACTACCACTAACTCTCTAACTCAAACTAGCATTAACTCTCTAACTCACACTACCACTACCTCTCTAACTCACACTACCACTAACTCTCTAACTCACACTACCACTAACTCTCAATAACTCACACTACCACTAACTCACTCACGATAACACTAACTGACTCACAATAATGCACAAAAACCCACCAGCAACACAGTGAAAGAAGCCATGCTTGTGTGGTGCTTATATACCCTGTGTAAATGTTTAATGATGTACCGGTTTGCTTTGTAAATTGTGTTCAGGTGTGCTTTATTCTTACTGATTATTTGTGCAATGTGTATTAGGTGTGTGAATTTGCGCATGCTCATTTGGAGTTAGTATTTGTGGAATGTGTAGAATGCGATGATGTCATAGTGCTCGTTTTCTATAACATTGACCAATAGTATTATGGTTAAATGTTAATTTGCGATGGTGTGGTATTAGTGAAGTGTTGTATATGTATGTTTGTCCTAATATATAGTAATATTGAATGCGATTATTTTGCTAGTGTATGTTTTTTTTTTATTTTCCTTGTTGTTATTTTGCGTATTTCCGCATCTTAAAGTATATGCGTATTCCCTGTATTTTATTTAAATAAAATTCCCCCCGCTTGTGAATGTGTAATGCTTATGTGCTTTGTTTAGTGATTGTTGTTGTGACATTTGCTGCGTGTTATTGTTGTGCATGATGTGGTATGCGTCATACGACCGCTGTGCGTATTTCTCGCGAGATCGAGTGTTAGATGAAAAAAGCGTGTTTGTTTGCCTTTCCATTGATCTCTATGGGAGACTGTTACACGCGTTAGGAGTATCGTTAGAAGGTTTTGTTTGAACTCTAAATACCGGAGTCAAACAATGCAGTGCGTTAGACATAAACCACGCGTAGCGTTAGCACCCCATCTACCGCCAAACTCCAAATCTAGCCGGAACAGTGCAGGTGGAGAGGGAGAAGGAGTAATTGAATAAAGTAGTTTGTTATAGAGACAAAAGGCAGCAACAAGAAATAAGAAGGTATTAGGCATTTTTACAAAAGAGGGAACCAGTTAAACACATAAGACACAGTATTACAGTAGCAATTGCATTTGAAAACAGTAAGGTATATCAAACATAATATTACAAAAGTACCTGCCTTTATCTTGCCCCTTGCCCAATCCTTGTTCAATTCTTGTATAATTCTATTGCTAATGCCTCACTTATAAAATGTTCACTTAATTCTTGTATAATTCTATTGCTAGTGCCTCACTTATAAAATGTTCACTTTGAAAATGCGAACATATGTTATAGCAATGCACATCTCAGACTGGTGTGAAATATATGCAGGGAGGGCAGTCAGCTGAGTCCACTAAATTTAGTTGATTGCTAATCAAAGACAATTGGAAAGGCCAATTGGAAAGTTAGATTCTGGTCTGGTCAGGGTGAGATGTTAAAGGGATACTGTACCCAAAATTTTTCTTTCGTGATTCAGATTGAGCATGAAATTTTAAGCAACTTTCTAATTTACTCCTATTATCAAATTTTCTTCATTCTCTTGGTATCTTTATTTGAAATGCAAGAATGTAAGTTTAGATGCCGGCCCATTTTTGGTGAACAACCTGGGTTGTCCTTGCTGATTGGTGGATAAATTCATCCACCAATAAAAAAAGTGCTGTCCAGAGTACTGAAACCAAATAAAAGCTTAGATGCCTTCTTTTTCAAATAATGATAGCAAGAGAACGAAGAAAAATTGATAATAGGAGTAAATTAGAAATTTGCTTAAAATTGCATGCTCTTTCTGAATTACAAAAGAAAACAAAATGGGTTCAGTGTCCCTTTAAGTAAACAGACAATAAAATCTGGGGGAGGTTAAAACTATGGAATAAGGCAGCTATACATTTTAGAATAATAGCAAGTATTAAAAAGGATTGAACATCACATGGCAATTAAATGAACATTAGAAATAACACATTGGATAACAGTGCAACAGATGTAGGACTAAATTAACAAACTAAAATCATTTGCTCTATGTAAATATTCACATACCAGAAGAGAGTTACAGGAGAGTAAAAAAAAAACAGAGAACAGTGAATAGTTGCAGATTGACAGGGTCTCTATTCACGTACCAGAAGAGAGTTACGGGAGAGTAAAAAACACCAGAGAGCAGTGAATAGTTGCAGATTGACAGGGTCTCTATTCACGTACCAGAAGAGAGTTACAGGAGAGTAAAAATCACCAGAGAGCAGTGAATAGTTGCAGATTGACAGGGTCTCTATTCACGTACCAGAAGAGAGTAACAGGAGAGTAAAAAAACACCAGAAAGCAGTGAATAGTTGCAGATTGACAGGGTCTCTATTCACGTACCAGAAGAGAGTTACTGGAGAGTGAAATACACCAGAGAGCAGTGAATAGTTGCAGATTGACAGGGTCTCTATTCACGTACCAGAAGAGAGTAACAGGAGAGTAAAAAAACACCAGAAAGCAGTGAATAGTTGCAGATTGACAGGGTCTCTATTCACGTACCAGAAGAGAGTTACAGGAGAGTGAAAAACACCAGAGAGCAGTGAATAGTTTGCAGATTGACAGGGTCTCTATTCACGTACCAGAAGAGAGTTAGGAGAGTAAAAAACACCAGAGAGCAGTGAATTCTTTGCAGATTGACAGGGTCTCTATTCACGTACCAGAAGAGAGTTACAGGAGCGTACAAAACACCAGAGAGCAGTGAATAGTTGCAGATTGAGAGGGTCTCTATTCACGTACCAGAAGAGAGTTACAGGAGAGTAAAAAACACCAGAGAGCAGTGAATAGTTGCAGATTGACAGGGTCTCTATTCACGTACCAGAAGAGAGTTACAGGAGAGTAAAAAAACACCAGAGTGCAGTGAATAGTTGCAGATTGACAGGGTCTCTATTCACATACCTGAAAGCAGAGGAGAGAGAATAGAGTTAGCTTGATGTAGTGTGCAATTCTTCAGCAGATGTCAATAGGCAGCATGTTGTCTTAATAAGCAGCACTGTGCTGAGTAGTGAGTGCAGTTCTTGTATAATTCTATAGCTAGTGCCTCACTTATAAAATGTTCACTGTTAACTATATAGTCATGTTTTTGGTGATATCTAGGGTCTTTAGTTGGTTTAGCTATTACCACACATAATGTGTGGAGGGGTATTTTTTGTATAGAGGTTGATGCTTATACACTCACTTTCCTGATAAGGTGCTAATAATGTCAGCTGTTGGGGTATACTAGTTGAATTGGACACTCTTGCACGCTGATATAATACAGATATCCTGTTAGGATGTTTTGGGGCGATGCCTCCGGGCTATGTCTGGTATGTGATGATGATGTGTATAGGTTGTCGAGATTGGGGGTAATATAGAATGTTCAGTGCACCTATTTTTGATGATGAGGTATCTGCTAGGTGGTCAGCTCAGATATCATTTTTGAGATTATGTTTGGGCATGATTTATGCATTTTCTTCATTTATGTATCTGGTAATGTATTGTTGATACAGCGGATTGTAGGTGGTTGTGGATTTTGACGGGTGACAGAAGGTGGCTATGCAGGCCAATTAAATTGAGGGGAGTGTCTAGTTTGTTCCAATGAGGTATCAGTTTCCTTACCATGGGAGTTGAGGAGATACGTGTGTAGTGTGTAACTATGATTGATTCTACGACCGCAGAGGATGTTGACTATACTAGCGTGGTGACCAGTGGGCAATTTTTGGGAAAGTGCAGAGATTTTAATTTTATTTTTATTTTCGAGATTTGCTTCCGTATAATTGATGTGTTCGGGTCTTTGCACTAGAAACCGATGTGTTACCATGGTAATGGACATACACAGTAGTTCTCCCAATCCGGTGCTGAGGCGGTAACTGTTCTAACCAATGAATGCGTTTGTTGATGTGCATATATGTTCGTTATATGCACGATCGTGAACACACATGTCATTGCAAGAAAATATTTGAATAGATGTGAGAGGTTACTGAGATATACTTATGATACAGAGCACTGGTATTACGATGTTATATGTCACCACTTATGTTTGTGGGCTTTGTTTATTTTGTGGTGTGATTGTCAGGGTTTTTTCCTGACTTGTTTGCCATGTGCTGCTGGCAGCCATTTTAGTCACCGCTCTTGCTGACTTTGGTGCATTCTGGGAGATTCTGCTCACTTCCAGTACTTCCTTTTATGGCCAGACTGGTTTACATCATCCATGTGAGACAGGATGCAGTCTCAGAATTGTGATGTCATCACTTATTATTTAAAGGGCCTTTGTTCAGTATGCTTTGCCCTTGCGTTGTCTCAGACCTGTTTGTGAGAGCTCCTGTGTATTATCTGGCTGTCTGACGTCCCTCCTGGTTCCTGATCCCTGGCTTGTTCCTGATTCCGGCTGACTACCCGCTTTGGCTCCTGACTCGGCTTGTCTGACTACCAGCTCTAGTTTTGACTCCTGGCTTGTTATTTGACTTGTGGACTTTTTATTATTTTTTGCTATTAATAAAGGTGTGATTATTTTTGCACTTCTCGTCTCAGTCTGATTCCTGGCACCCTGACATTACGCAAGGGCTATGAATCCTGATGGTGCTAATAATCCACCTTTACCTGCCATAATTTCCAGGAAGGATGAACAGGATTACCGCTTGGATCAATTTGCACTAGCCCTGCAAACCCTGCTGACTCGCACTGCACATTTGGACCAAAGTTTCCCGCAAGTTATGGCTGCTCCTGCTTCCACTGCTGCACCTATGCCTACCAGGAGCATGTCCGGTTCTGCACCTCTACCTCAGCGATATGGAGGTGATCCTAATCAGTGCAGAGGGTTTTTGAACCAGGTGGGCATTTACTTTGAGATGTTACCTCTGGCGTTTCCCTCTGACAGAGCTAAGGTGGGATTTCTCATCTCGTTACTCTCTGACACAGCTCTTGCCTGGGTTAATCCCTTGTGGGAGACTAATAAACCTGTGATTTCAAATTACCCTGAATTTGTGGCCTCCTTTCGAAGGGTATTTGATGTTCCAGCTCGCTCCTCCTCTGCTGCTAAACGACTCATGTCCATTCAGCAAGATACAAGATCTGTTGCTCAGTATGCCATTGAGTTCCGTACGCTTGCAGCAGAGGTAGGCTGGAACAATGATGCCCTTGTTGCCGCCTTCTTTCATGGGCTCTCTGATGCGATTAAAGACAAAGTTGCTGCCAGAGATTTACCAGAAGATCTCGAGGCATTGGTGTCTTTTTTGATCCTAATTGATATCAGACTAAGTGAGAGGCCTTCTTTCAAGAAGCGCTTGCGGAAGCCTCCTGTACCGTTGTCTCCTACGTGTTCGTTCCCACCCATGCCTCCCTCTCCTCCCATGCCTCCTGGTCCCGAGTCACCAGGTACTGCTGAGCCGATGCAGTTGGGATTCACACATCTCTTTGCGGCAGAGAGGGCCTTTAGGAGGAGGGAGGGGCTCTGCCTCTATTGTGGGTTACAGGGCCACCTTTTGAAGTCTTGTCCTACACGGCCGGGAAACACTCACACCTAAGGTCCTGTCGGGGGCAGACCTTAGGTGGTTTATCCTTGTCCCCGGAACCGCTAAAGGAGAAACCTTTGGTCACGGTTGTCCTTTCCTGGGTGGACTCCTCCATAGTCACCCAGGCTCTTGTTGACTCCGGTGCTGCGGGTTATTTCATTGACAGTGCTTTTGTATCGAAGCACTCCATTCCGTTTTGCCTCTGTCCGTTCCACTTGCTATTGAGGCCATTGATGGCAGGCCCCTTCAGCCCGCACTCGTTACTCACGAGACCGCTCCGTTGTCCATGGCTGTTGGGGCTCTCCATTTTGAAACCCTCTAGTTCCAGGTGATAAACTCTCGCATTTTCCGGTTGTTCTGGGTTATCCCTGGCTCCAAAAGCACAATCCCAGTCTCGACTGGCGCAGGTCCCAAATTTTGTCGTGGTCTCCGCAATGTATTCCCACTTGTCTTCAGAAACCATTTAAAGTCTTGTGCACTTCTTCAGTATCTCAATTTCCAGAGGAGTACCGAGAGTTTCTAGAGGTTTTTGACAAGGTGTGTGCCGGTACGTTGCCTCCTCACCGGTCTTACGATTGTGCCATAGACCTGCAACCCGGAACCATTCCTCCTCGGGCCGGGTTTACTCTCTGTCTGTTGCAGAGAATTGTGCTATGGAGGAGTATGTTTCTGATGCTCTATTGTGGGGGATCATCCATAAATCCTGCTCTCCTGCAGGGGCTGGCTTCTTCTTTGTGAAGAAAAAGGGTGGCGAGTTAAGACCATACATCGATTATAGGGGTCTTAATCATCTTACCATTAAGAATGCTTACCCTATTCTGCTCATTACGGAACTCTTTGACCGCCTCAAGGGAGCTACTGTCTTTACTAAGCTTGATTTGAGAGGAGCGTACAATCTCAAGGAGAGCCACGAATGGAAAACAGCATTTAACACCAGGAGCGGGCATTATGAGTATCTTGTAATGCCCTTTGGCCTATGTAATGCTCCTGCTGTTTTCCAGTAATTTATTAATGATGTCCTACGAGATATGTTGCAACAGTGTGTTGTGGTGTACTTAGACGACATCCTCATACACTCACCCACACTTGAGGCTCATCGTTCTGATGTTACACGGGTTCTTCAGAGACTATGTGAGGACGGCCTGTTTTGTAAACTTGAGAAATGTGAGTTCCATCAGACTCAAGTAACCTTCCTAGGTTATGTTATCTCCATTGCAAGGTTCTCCATGGATCCTGACAAGTTATCTGCAGTTCTGCAGTGGCCTCGCCCAGTTGGTCTTCGGTCTATTCAACGTTTTTTGGGGTTCGCCAATTACTATAGAAAGTTTATTAAAAACTTTTCTTCCTTGGGCAAACTTATCTCAGACATGACCCGTAAAGAGAATGATCCACTCCATTGGTCACCTACTGCCATTAAGGCCTTTGATAGTCTTAAGACTGCCTTTGCTGCTGCTCCAGTTCTGGCTCATTTAACCCTGTCCTGCCTTTCGTTCTTGAGGTTGATGCGTCTGAGACTGGAGTAGGTGCTCTCTCTTCTCAACATCCTACACCTGACGTTTCCTTGCATCCGTGTGGTTTCTTCTCTAAGAAATAGTCTCCAACGGAGTGCAATTATGAAATTGGCGACAGGGAATTACTGTCCATAATTTTGGCACTCAAAGAATGGAGGCATCTTCTCGAGGGTACTAGCGTGCCAGTGCTCATTATTACTGACCACAAGAATTTAACTTCTATCTGAAGCAAAACATTTGTCGCCCCGACAGGCCAGATGGGCGCTATTTTTGTCTCGGTTTAATTATGTGGTCTCCTACCTGCCTGGTAGTAAGAATGTTAGGGCTGATGCCCTCTCTCGACAATTTTCACCTCTGTCCAAGGAGGAATCTGTACCTACTCCAGTTATACCTCCTGACCATATTTTAACTACCATACGTACTAATTTGACTTCTCCCTTGGGGGAGGAGATCCTGGCTGCACAAACCAATGCACCTCCTGAGAAACCTAGTGGTAAGTGTTTTGTTCCTGAGAATCTTCAAACTAAACTTTTGCACTCTTACCATTATCCTAAAGCCGCAGGTCACCCAGGCAAGAACCAAATTATTTTGCCTGTCACTCGACAATTCTGGTGGCCAGGTCTTCGTTCTGACTTTGCTGCATATGTTGCCTCCTGCTCAGTTTGTGCACAGAATAAGACTCCTCGACGTCTTCCTGTGGGTCTTCTTCAACCTATTGCTAATGGTGAGCATCCTTGGACACATCTTTCCATGGACTTCTTTGTCGAGCTGTTATCCTTATGGTGGTTGACCATTTTTCTAAAATGACACATTGCATTCCCTTGAAGAAGTTGCCTACCGTTCAGGAGCTTGCTTCAATTTTTGCCCGTGAGGTCTTCTGTTTACATGGGTTACCCAAGGAGACAGTGTCGGAATGGGGTAGCCAGTTTGTCTCAAGATTTTGGCGTTCCTTTTGTGCTCAAATGGGGATCCAGCTCTCCTTCTCCTCGGTATATCACCCTCAATCCAATGGGGCTGCAGTCTAATCAAGCTCTGGAACAGTTCCTCCGTTGCTATGTCTCAGATCACCACAATAATTGGTCTGAACTGTTACCTTGGGCAGAGTTTGCTCATAATAGTGCTATTAATGCTTCCTCCAAGTTTTCCCCGTTCATGGCAAATTATGGGTTTCAACCATCCTTGTTGCCCGATTCATTCATGTCTCAGGGTATTCCGGCTTTGGAGGAGCATCTCCGGTAACTCCGTTGCACGTGGGTGCAGATTCAGGATTGCCTTCATTGTTCTATGCAGTGCCAAAAGTTCCAGGCTGATCATAGGCGTCTGCCTGCACCTTCCTACCAGGTTGGTGAGAGAGTTTGGCTGTCCTCCCGCAACTTGAACCTTCGTGTGCCTTCCAATAAACTGGCTCCCCGTTATGTTGGTCCTTTTCGAATACTCCGACGGGTTAATCCTGTGGCCTACGCTCTTGACCTTCCTCCTGCAATGCACATCTCCAATGTTTTTCACGTCTCCCTCTTGAAACCATTGGTTTGTAATCGGTTTACCACTGTGTTGCCTCGTCCCCGTCCTATCATTGTTGACAACCATGAGGAGTATGAGGTCAGCAGCATTATTGACTCTCGTATATGTCCAGGGGCCGCGTACAGTATTTGGTTCATTGGAGGGACTACGGTCCAGAGGAGCGTTCATGGGTTCCCTCCTCTGATGTTCATGCTCCCGCCCTCCTCCGTGCCTTCCATGCCCGTTTCCCCAATAAGCCTTTAGGAGGGTACTGTCAGGGTTTTTTCCTAACTTGTTTGCCATGTGCTACTGGCAGCCATTTTACTCACCTCTCTTGCTGACTTTGGTGCATTCTGGGAGCTGCTGCTCACTTCCTGTACTTTCTTTTATGGCCAGACTGGCTTACATCATCCATGTGAGACAGGATGCAGTCTCAGAATTGTGATGTCATCACTTATTATTTAAAGGGCCTTTGTTCAGTATGCTTTGCCCTTGCGTTGTCTCAGACCTGTTTGTGAGAGCTCCTGTGTATTACCTGGCTGTATGATGTCCCTCCTGGTTCCTGATCCCTGGCTTGTTCCTGATTCCGGCTCGTCTGACTACTCGCTTTGGCTCCTGACTTGGCTTGTCTGACTACCAGCTCTAATTTTGACTCCTGGCTTGTTATTTGACTTGTGGACTTTTTATTATTTTTTGCTATTAATAAAGGTGTGATTATTTTTGCACTTCTCGTCTCAGTCTGATTCCTGGCACCCTGACAGTGATACAGTTGTTTGTAAATACGTAAGAATTCCTGACCAATCTGATTGAGGAGTATGACAAGCCTGGCCCAATCAGCACTATAGACATTTTTTCCCTGTGAATAGAGTGTACATGGGTGATGTTTGTTATTAGCGATCACACAGAGGATATCGACCTGTGTTGTGTGGAACGAGTTGGCCATTCATCCTGGGATGATTTTCTCTATAAAGGAGAACTTGGCATTAGACGGTGGTCTTTATCAGTGTTATTTATTTCCGGGTCTGAATAGGGGTGTATACAGACTGAATCAGCCAATCCATAATGGAGGCATGAGTCTGATACACCAATGAGGACTTTTGTTGATTTTAGCAATTTGTAAGATGCGGTCTGTGTATTTTTACGATCGTGATCATTATTTGTACTTACAGGGGGATTCATATATTCACCAGTATCAACATTATTTTATTGTTACACTAACAATGTCTGCACTTCACTTATATATATATATATATATATATATTTACATGCATTACATAGAATAGAAAGTCTGACACCTTCTTGCAAGCACACAGCTAAATTAAAAACTGTTTTTAATCTAGCTGTGTGCTTGCAAGAGAGTGCCAGACTTTCTATATGTTGTGTTTGTAATTTTGTTCTGTAATTTTTCCTATGGGATTTAAACTCAGGCTTGGCTGGGGTTAACTGCTTGAGATTCTGAAAGCTGTGTGGCTGTCTTTGAGTGCTAGTGAGCATCCAGGGCTGTGTGTTTTGTATGGACATAGGATGTGTACTCATTCTGGTTTGAGAGTACAGTCCATTTTAATGTTTGTGTCTAGGGAAATTACAAAGGGCCTGTGTCACCCTTGTTGTATCTTAGTATGGTTTAGTTGAAAGCATATCTTCCAATCCTCTTCAGCTTCACCAGTTCCTATATTATTCTAGCAGCTGAGTCAGTAAACAACTGGGAAATAAATCATCTTTAGTGAATCTGCTGGAATATTTTTAGAACAAATGTGAGATTAAATAACTTCAGCTACCGCTCCCGAGCACTTATGGCTTTAAAGCAGTTTAGTGAAAACTACAAGTCCTAAGAACACTTTGATGGTGCAGACTAAATAAGCGGTAGCCCAAACTACCAACAAAATGCTCATGCCAGACTGTTTATCTGTACTGATCAAAAAAGTCAACATACAAAAAGCCAAAAATCTTTAATGGGATTAATGTAAATTTAGTGTAAATGTAAATAAAATATCTGACAGTTCTGTAAATTTCAGCCGCCGTTTTAATGGCTAGTCATCATTCAAAAATAAATACCAGGAATGTAATTACTACAGCATGCACATTTTCTGTGTCTGCTATTTACTAGTACCACAAATACTGACAACAGGCCAGGTTTTTATAATAGATGAACCAGTGCACATGTGAAATAATCAGCTGATCAGTAACCATGGCTACTAACCTGCTCTCACCCATAAGCTGATCATTTCACCTGTGCACTGGTTCAGCTATCATGAAAACCTGGCCTGCTGGGGGTATTTGAGGACCACGGTTAAGAAACAATAGTGTATATGAATTAGCTGGTTCTGTGCTGTTTTAAACCACAGCCTATTTAAATGGGTTGAGCTTGCAGGTAATATCAGATCTCATTACGTTATCACTTTGTGTACACACTTGCTTCTTTATCTTATATTTGTCTGTAACCAATGCTTAATAGAGAACAATGGAGAATTATCATTTATTACTTATCAATCCTGCACCCCACTGAGAGTGTAATTTCTTCTGCTGGCTGTGTTTTCATAGGCTGGTTAATAATCTAGGCTCCAGTGTAGAAACTTTCAGTATAGGTAGGGATACCACAGGCTAAATCAGCTATATGAAAAGTCGAAAAAAGGGTAAGGGAACTACTTGTAAATATACTTCAGCAGGTAAAATGGATCATTAGGAAAAATGTGAAGGGGAGAAAGATGTGGGTAATCTGTCCCTATAAAACCAAAACACCTATAATAACCAAACACAAAAGAAACTATTCATGACATGTATAGTATAGGGTTAAACCCATGGGACCTTGGTTAAAAAAAAGGCATATCACCTTTAAAGGGACACTAAACCCAAATTTTTTCTTTCATAATTCAGGTAGAGAAGACAATTTTAAACAACATTCCAATTGACTTCTATTATCTAATTTGCTTTATTTTTTTGTAGATATTCTTTGATGAAGAAATAGCAATGCTCATGGGTGAGCCAATCACAAGAGGCATCTATGTGTGTGCAGCCACCAATCAGCAGCTACTAAGACTATCTAGATATGATTTTCAGCAAATTATATAAAGAGAATGAAGCATAATAGATACTAGAAGTAAATTAGAAAAATGTTTTAAATTGCATGCTCTGTCTAAATCATGAAAGAAAAAAATTGGGTTTCATATCCCTTTAAGTACAAGCAGGGTCACAGCCAGTAAGCTTTACCAATGGCCATATGCACAATTAAAGAACATCTAACAGTGGCCACATTTTAATGATCACTGTCAGATCAACATGAAATAAAAAGTTGAATTTCACATACCATTCATTGGTGACCGACTGCCTAATAGGTCAGCCCCCCCAATAAAGTCTATATGAACCTCTCTATTTTTCCTATAAACAACAAACCCTCGGCGGTTTCTTTTTAGACTGCAAATAAGGACTTATGGACAGATCGTATGGCACAGCTCTAAATTGTTATATAATTTGCATGAGAGCTCCAAATTACGAGCTCAGTCAAACTATCCTTCCTATTATTTATATATTTTTTAATTTTTTTTTTAAGCAACCTGAGACTACAAACACCCTATGCTGTACCCAACCACTTAGACCTTATCTCTTGGGAGGTATTTTATTATTATTTTTCCTATTGTTAATAATTGAAGGTCCATAGTAATCAAAATTGTGTCTACCATGTATATGATAGAGCATTAGTTAATTATATTAAAATACCTAAATAAAGGTAAAAACTGTTTAAATGTATAGTGAATTTAACTTCTTTTTAAGGCTCAACAGATGTCGCACACTGACAATTATTGTTTTTATTATTATATAATAGTGAGTGCTACTCATTGCATAAATGAGAGAAAATACTATTAAAATCAGGTACCTTACACCCATCATCACTTCTCACACTAAGAAAAATAGTTAAAAATTTTGCTACAGAGGTTGTGGGATTGAGGGCACATAAAACAAATAATGCAATAGCACAATATCATCAGAGGTTATACCTTACTACTTTGTTATTCCTACGCAATATTTTTATTATACTCCTAGGAATTAAGACTGAAATTTAGTCATTAAATTAAAACAAACGTCAAGGCTGGATTGGCCTACCAGGAGATTTCCCGGTGGGCTGCAGCAGCTGGGGCTGGAAATCTACAATTTAAAGTGGTGATTAATGGATGCAATTGGGTTGTATGATGTATATATAACAACAATCTGCCACTTTTATTTAATACAAAGTAATATTATTTAATACTGATAAACATATTGAGGAAAGAGTATACCAGTAATCCCCTTTGAGAAAAATGGGGCATGTGCTTTCTACTCTACAGAAAATAGGGCTGGTCTTTATATTTTTCCAGGGCTGCTTTGTATTCCCAATCCAGAGCAGAACTTCAGAACGTCTTGATATAGGTGACCAGATGTCCAGTGCAGCAACAATTATTTTTTTTCTCCATTTTGTTTTTTCTCAGTTTGTGGTCAGTTTCTCTTGTGACTCCTGTACTTTTGATACCTACAAATTATATAAGAATCCTATGGCATTATCAACACGGTTTGTAATGATTTAAAATTGCTCAAACAGGGAACTTTTTATTAATTTAAGTAATAGATGTTGGATGCACATTAGTAATAATATATGGTTTACGAAAAACTAAGAATTGACATATGGTTGAGACAAGGTTGTATGTTACTGTTATATTTTGGTGCATTTTGTGTATTAGACTATGATAAAACTCTTAATAAAAAAATATCTCAGCATAATAATGTAAACAAATTTTTCACCTATTTCTGTAGCTACCTAAGGACAACATTGTGTTAATAAAAACAATGAAACAAATGGATAATGCAATAAATAACATTTTCACACTTGAAATATTTTTCTGCTAATTTGAACACATTTTTTCAAATGTTACTAACACAGATGATAATCTCCCTTTTGTTCAAATAACTGGTTTACAGAAAAAAAACCAAAAAAAACATAGAAGGTCTTTAATTTTTTTTAATGCTTGAATAATTTAAGAAAATATAATGAGAATGTTGTGCTGTGCAGCCCAGCGTTACGTTGGAATTCAGCCATAGCATTCGCTTAATTTACTTCATCAGTGTTCCTAAGTGTAATTAGAAAAGTTCTAAAATCTATTCTGACATGGGTAAAATATGAAGCATTTTGTATGTTAGAAGCTTAACATCAAACAGCAACAAAATGTTCCCACTGCACCGATTCTATTTCCTCAAGGCTTTACTATGCTGTCAGCTGTGCCACGAGCAACACAGAAAAAAAAATCAATTAATCTTTAGTGGAAAGGAAATTAATATGCAAAAAAAAAATCAAAGTATTAGTGAGCATACCCCAATATTACAAGGTCATTACTGTTCCGCATTGGAGCTGGTTAGCACTGTTCCGCAATAAGGTGGAAGCAAGAGATATTCAAGGTTGTTAGTTTAAAGTGGACAGATGCCCTATCTTGTTCAGATGATGTGGACGGAGTGCCAGATTCCTTTTTTTTTACTTCTGTTGGCTTGTTTACACAACAGATGGGTTCTCTTCTCAGATGTTTTCAGCTATATATTATTAATATTTGTTTTCCTTGAAAGAAATTTATTTGTGATAATACTTAAGCCGGCATATGTTTACAATGTAACTTTTTTTTTTTTTTGCTTGTGTCAAGAGAAAAACGGTTCTGAATTTGGCAGTAAAGGAGACAATATTTCACTTGCGCATTTTTATCTCCAAAATATTTAGTTTTAAAAACCATAGACTAATGATGGAGTGAGAAAAGTTTATATTTTTTTGTTTGTTTTCTGCAGCTTTTTCTGTCACGGATGTTTTTTTTTTTGAAGATTGATATTGAAGCATTCTAGGAACAAGCATATTAGTTCAATTAAAGGGAAACTCAAGTCAAAATGAAACTTTTATTTTTCAGATAGAGCACACAATTTTAAACAACTTTCCAATTCACTTTCGTTATCTTAATGTGCTCAATCTGTTTATATGCACAGTTTTTGAGACACCAGCTCTTACTAAGCATGTGAAAGATTCACAGAATATGCATTTTGTGATTGGCTTTTGGCTGTCACATGATGCAGTGGGAGGGAAAATAGAACTAACTTTAGCATTTGTCAGAAAGAAATCTATTACTCATTTGAATTTCAAACCAAGTACTTTTGCATTGTCTTTTTATTATCCATTTATTGATTATGTGATTCTATTGTGTTTAGTAGTCCTTTAACCCCTTGAGTGCTAACAACGGCTCTGAGCCGTCGCAGTTTCTCACTCTGGTGCTAACGACGGTTCAGAGCCGTCACTAGCACTCTCCCACCTTGAGGGAGATCTGGGGGCTCCCACTCGCTCCTACCCCGGCGATCGAGCCTGCATAGTGACAGGCATCGCCGGGGCTTCATGTTATGCGTGGTGACATCACGCGCGATGATGTGATGATGTCACCACACAACTTTATTTAAACTTTGCAATGTTAATTATAGGAGCAGGGGGCATGCTGCTTAGAAGCCTGTATCTCAGGCATCTAAGCAGCTACAGACCACCAAGACCCATTGTTGGAAAGGTAATCGCCTTACCTTTCCAACAGTGTAAGTCTTGGGGATCTGGAAAAAACATTTTTTTTAAAAATAATAACAAAAAAATAAACTTAAAAAAGCTTGGCACCCAGGTGGAAAAGTGCTTAGCACTCATAGGGTTAATATAATAATATAAATAAATATATATAGTGTTTATCATACAGGTTGATGATGGATGGACAATTTCTTGCTTTGGTCAGTGGCTGGGTAGAGATATCCATTATAAATAAAGTAGAGCCACTTAATGTTGATCACTCTCCTTTTTTGCCAAAACCATAAAATCCCCCTTCATAAGCTGCTCTCTCATTTGATGTGTGGATCTTCTATCAGATGTATTCTTCACCACTGCAATATTTGGCTCTGCCTAACTAGCAGACCTCTTAGTGCTGAGCACTAATGCTATGGCTCTTGTGAACTCCACTCAAACTCCAAAGAATCCCTACATGTACAGATCCCACACTTTGCAGCAGCACAATGATTGACGTGTCTCCACCTTGGAAGGCACACAAGTAGGCTACAAGATAACAGGTTGCACCTTGTTCCAAAATGCTTCTCTGGTACTATGGCTTCCCATTTCTGCTGCTGCGCGGCCTTCTATTACCGGAGCCTCCGCTACCAAACCATGCATCCCCTGATAACCTATACAAATGGAGGGTTTCAGATCCATGGGAAGCCTGGCCAACTACACTTCAGTGCCCTTATCAAAGCTGTACACTCAGGCATTACAGTGCCCACTTGTGGCTTAGGCTGTCTCAGGAAGGCACATTAGTATAATTCTAAGGCATTTGCAGCAAATTTAAAGGGACAGTTCACTTTCTTTTTTTATCGTTTAAAACAATAGATAATGCCTTTACTACCCATTCCCTAGCTTTGCATAACCAACACAGTTATATAAATATACTTTATAACCGCTAAGATTGCCTGTTTCCAAGCCCCTGCAAATTGCCCCTTATCTCAATACTTGGTTTTTTTAGCTTTTTACAATCTTGCACTACAGCCAGACAGTGCTAGTTCATGTATACCATATAAATAACATAGTGCTCACTCCCGTGGAGTTACAAACACTCCATTCTTCTTATTCCACAAAACCTCAAATAGAGAGAGAGAGATAAAAACTCCCATAGTGCAGTAAATTTATAACACAAATGGTCAGAAATGGAACGGTACTCACATAGGATAGTAATATGTTAGCTCTAAGTATTGCGCTCAAAAACAATAAAAGTTATCAAAATGATTCCAATTTATTGCCAAAATATATGTTTATTAAAACAACTACAATTACTCCAGAGATGTACATTTGCCTTCCGGCTTTTGTCAAGGATATTTGGCAAAACGTACATCGGACTTTCTATGCCATTACTTCACAAGGAGAGAAGCGTACTCTTTTGTATCCTGTATGTATAGCTGTATACAGTGTGGGTGTAAAGAGTATTCTGACCCTGGAGTGATAGTAGTGATTCATTTTTTTTAGTGCAATACTCTCTATTCTGTGTGTGTGTACTGTTCCATTTCTGACCATATGTGTTATACATTTTCTGCACTATGGAATCTCTTTCTATTTGAGGTTTTGTGGAATTCGAAGACCAAAGTGTTTGTGACTGTTGAACCCTTTGTGGGAATCCCCATCAATCTGTCTTTATTTGTTGTTTTGTTGTGAGTTTGGTGCACAGTGTGCTTATTATCACGTTATCATTCATATGAATCCATAGTTATATTGTCATAATGGGTATTCTTCAATAGTAACATCAGGACACCAACATCTACAAATGTCATGTTTTTATGTTTTATTTTACTTTTTAAAGTCACACTTGCACTGCCGTGTTGGTCACAAACAGTACTTGCATCTTCATGATCAGGTTTTAAAATGGGATTACACAATTGTAACTTCCATAGGAATCAATCTATTGCAATCTATTTCCAGCTAAACCATCTGAATGCTAATTGTATGTTGGCATAATGAGCAGACTAGGCACCATTTTTCTATCACTATATTTTCATTTTTAAACTTATATTTAACAACAATTTCTTAATTGTTAAAAGGACCCTTTCCCTTTTGTTTTTTCTTAAAACAAGAAGGCAACTATAGATTTCTATTGCAAGGACTTAGCGTATAATATCGGCTTCTACTAGATTTTTACCTTTATCAAGACTATAAAGTGTGAACCTGATTTCTTGCAACGTTGTATCTGCCTAGGAGACCTTCAAACAAGATCACACTTTTGTTACCGCAGACAGGCCTTTATGCAAGCTAAACTTAAAGTACTTGCTTCTACATTATTGAGCGCATGGTCACAAAGGCATTTTACAATTTATAAATTCAATAATGTATATTGCAGTGTTGTCTTATTTAAATTAAATAATTAAATGAATTAGCATCTGAATTATTACATTTTTGAGTTTAACATCCCTTTAATAATACAACATCTCATCAATAGTGTTGTCCTAGAGAGTATGTATTAGAGTTACTTTTGTTCTTTGAAAACTTTTCTTACAAAATATATCAAGTTTATATTAAGTTGCACTGGGAGAGATTTGCTTCTTTGATTAATGAGATTCTCTGAACACACATGACACTTTTCCTAAGGCAGTATTTAAATTTCCGTTATTGAAATGCCTCATGTTGTGTTACTTACTGTATCATTATATCACAGTCACAAACACAGGCCTGAACAGACACAGCTAGAATGATTAGCTATGATTTAATGCACTTACGTTATGTCAGGGTAGAAATGAATACTTGCACTCAGAGTATTTGTCATTTATTTAAGATAACAAGATAAATTGTGTAACTATTTTTTTCCCGACGGATCTCCTTGCTCAGTTAGTGCCAAGAGGCAATGTGTCTTCCCGGGATAGAAATGAGGAATATTCTCTTTATCTCTGGAGATTGCAGAAAATGGGCTGTAGCTTAGATTTCTGCAGCACTAAAGAGGATTCATGTTTGGTGGTTTATTTTCATAGTTTTACAACCAAATTGATATATCTTAGAAACATATAATGGGTTTGTTTTCTGGTCTATGTTATGGTAACAGAAGTAATCTACCATGGATTGCTATGCCATCTATTTATTATTTTATTATTATTATCAGGTATTTGTAGAGCGCCAACAGGTTCTGCAGTGCTATGAACATGGGTGGTATATAAAAAAACCATTACAGGGATCAAATGGGTGACGGGTCCTGCCGAGAGTTGCACTGTTGTAGTCGGCTCTTATGAAGGTGGACTACAAACAGCTGGGCTCATAGGCTTACATGCTATGGGGTTTAAGGGGATAGCAGTGGAGATAGGAAGCTTAGTGTAGGTTGTAAGCAACTGTAGTAGAGTCTTCAGGGAGCACTTAAAGCTTTTAAAACTAGGGGAGATTCTTGTGGAGCGAGGCAGAGAGTTCCATAGGATGGGAGCCAATCTTGAGAAATCTTGTAGACGGGAATGGGAGGAGGTAACAAGAGAGGAGGAGAGGAGGAGATCATGAGCAGAGCGAAGAGGGCGGGAGGGAGAGTATCTGGAGACAAGGTCTGAGATGTAGGAGGGAGCAATGCAATTGAGGGCTTTGTGTGTCAGAGTGAGAATTTTGTGTTTAATCCTGGAGGCAAGAGGAAGCCAGTGAGGGCAGAGAGGTTGTGGCAGATCAAGAGCGACGTGCAAGAAAGATGAGCCTGGCAGAGGCATTCATTATGGATTGTAAAGGAGCTAGGTGGCAGCTAGGGAGACCAGAGAGGATAGAGTTGCAGTAGTCGAGGCAGGAAAGGATGAGAGAGTGGATTAAAATCTTTGTTGTGTCTTGTGTAAGGAAATGTCTAGTTTTAGCAATGTTTTTAAGGTGGAAGCGTCAGGCTTTAGCCAAGGACTGAATGCGAGGAGTGAAAGAAAGATCTGAGTCAAGTGTGACCCCCAAGACATCAGGCATGTGAGGTTGGCATATTCTGCTAGACAGAAGGATTATGAGTCTGTGTTGTTTGGTGTCCTACACCTATATTATGTCTATTTAAAAAAATGTTCATATTCTATAAAAAAAAAAGATCACTAATTTGTGGATAAACCACTTTTCCTTTTTTCCCTCAGTAGGATACTGGGAAATTCTCCTTTAAAATACTATAACTCCACCCCCAAAGAGCCAAGTTCCTTCCCTCCTTACAAACGGTCTTAAATTCAGAAATAAAATATGCATTTCAATAAGCTTCTTGAATAGTGAAATGGAAGCCAGTTCTTATTAATGATATTATAATTATAATCCCTTATTAATGACCGTTGATTCTGTTGCCCTGTGTAGTGCAAAACTGATAAGGAATTAATGCTAAACAGAAGTGACTATAACATTTTTAATAGCCAAAACCCACATAGACACACAAACACATTTTTTTCTATCAACAGTCCCAATGATAAAGTACAAAAATGGTTATATGACTATATGACATCTCTTCTATAAAATGGTACCATCATTTTATCAACATCCTCTGCTTGTAGTTTTCCCCTTTGTCTGAAATCCATTAGATAGATCTCAATGAGATCAAGGACATAAATCATCATTATCATTCTTGTTAATTAAGGGAACTTTAATAGAAAGCCAGAACATTTAGAAAAATATAAAATCATAAACTATTTTAGTAATTTCAATATAAACACAAAGCAGAGTCCGAGGGGTAATGCTACTTAGATAACATGGGTTCATGGAGAAACTGAATTTACAAGTGATACTTGGTTGGAGAGGTATGGCCATAAGACAACGTTGTACTGAGTAAATGATTACTAGAAATGTGCACAAGCAAAAACTTTGTTTCGTCCTAATGATTTGTCTCAGATTTTGTCAAATGTTCGGCTCGGCCAAATCTCGTCCATGCAGGCAGTAGTAGATTTTTTTCTGACAAATTTCAACGATATGGCTATTTCCACTCCTCCTGTATCATGTGACAACCACCAGCCAATCACAAATGCATATATGTATATTCTGTGAATTCTTGCACATGCTCAGTAGGAGCTGGTGACTCAAAAAGTGTAAATATAAAAAGACTATGCACATTATGTTAATGGAAGTAAATTGAAAAGTTGTTTAAAATAATATGCTCTATCTGAATCGTGTAAGTTTAATACTGACTTGAGTGTCCCACATTTTAAATTATAGGATTCTAGAACCTATTTTTCATGTTAAAAGAACATAGAACTCCTATATGACTAAAATCCAGTATTTAGTGCCTGACCGGCTGTCCCTAACATCAGTCATTAGTACTATGGCAGGATTAGAGCTGAGGGCAATGAACAAAAGAATGGTAAGACCCCCTGTACATCATTACACACAAAGGAGTTTATTAACCAAACAATTTAACTTCCTGCCCCTTTTTTTGGTGCCAAACAAAATGAACAAATCAATTTTGTCAACCATTAGTTTTTCGTGTTTTCGTATATCAAAAAAACTCGACAAAGCAGCATAATTCAAATGAATTTGCATTCGTCCGAAGCCTGAAAGCACATTTTTTGTGATTTTGCATGAGCGATACATATTAAAGGGATATAAAGTATATATAAAAGTATGTTTTAATATTATCTGAAGATAGCAAAATGAGGAGTCACTATCTAATACTTGATCAAAACCATCAATAATAGATATAAAGGTGTAGAACTATCTAGGAATATGACAAAGAGCGATCAATCTCAATTCCAGATCTTAGAGTAGGAACTCTAAGATATGAGTAAAAGGTTAAATCAATAGAAAAATACATACATAGAATCCCTTCACACTGGTTCTAAAAATAAGGAAGGTAACTAATAAGCTATAACAGCAATAATTTAATTTTATTACTGTATACAAGATAATATGAATTTACGATACCACAATAATGGTTATTAATAAATTTTAGAAATGTATATAAGGTTAATAATGATTGCACCATAAAAGTTGGTGTACTAGACAATGAGATAAAACTACATAGATTCCAATTCCCCCTTCATTGGAGGGACATAGAATATGATAGTGAATGTATGCCACCTCCTGAATACTCACCTTATCACAACACCATCACGATTAGTTTGGGGTGTCCTTTACATTTAAATTAATCTAAACACAATTTTTCTTTATTTATTTTTTCACCACATCATCATTAGCACTTATCAACATTAAATCACAAAACTGTCAAGTATATGATGCATATGATTGCACTTACAAATATAATTCTTGTAAAGGGACATAGGATTACCAATTGGGAGACAATATATCTTGACTCTCCTTCCCCTCCTTAACCCCCCACCCCCCCCCCCTTTTTTCTTTTTACTTTTACTCTCTAAATACTGTTTTAGATTTCTTTACACATAACTAGGTGCACCTGCACTGACACTACAGTAAGCTACCGAAAATTTCACAGATACCAGGGGCATTGTTAATAAACCACCCCCCACCCCCCCTTTTAGTCCTTTCCTTAGCACGTAGATTTATAGTCACAGTATATATATAAATAAATATACTCTTCAGAGAGGATCCAACCTTACAGAATATTATATTAATTATTTAAACCCGAAGATTGACAGAGGGGTTATACCTGTATTATATCAAACTCTATAAGAGGTTTATAGTGTTATTAGGAATAAGATGAACATGATATTCATCAAGAATTATTGGTAATATAGAATAATCTGGTTGATAATGACAAACTCTAAAAACCGATAAAGAATACAAAGGTATTAATATACAGTAAAGAAATACAATCGAGGAAATCTGACTCGTAGTGTTGAACATTATTAACATACAAAGCATTCACATAGACAGAAATTTATGTAATCATTATTCTAAAGTCTTATTAAGATGTGTAACCTATAATATAAATTTCTAGTACGCAATCTGGAATTGATGATTGGTCCACAGCAATGTCAATCATACAGGTAACATTAATTCAATAGAAACGACATTTGGAACAGATGATTGGTCCACAGCAATGTCGATCAACAAATCTATAGACGATTTTCATCCAATTAGAGTGGAGCGAGGGCGGGACTTCCGGTTTTGCAGGGTTTAAATCCCCAAAAACTCGGCGGCTCGCTGCCTTTGATAAAGCCCTATCGGGCGAAACGCGTCAGGGGAGAGTGTTGATTCCTTCACACTCGATTTTTTGTGTCTTTTTAACTGTCCAGTACCATTTATCCATGTACCGCTAAAATTGTACTTTTATATTATACTTCGTAGTGAGTGACTTGGGTGTATTTGGGGATATGGTACGTACCAGTACCCCAGTATCATAATTACACTATTTGCCCTCGATAATTAATCAAGGGATTTGAACTGAATGAATGTCTGAATGATCAGTCTAGTTTACAAGTTTGTATCAGTGCACCGGGCAGCAAGCACCGGGCTTATCCACTACAAGGCTTTATAATATAATATAAACACTCAATATAGAAACTGGGTTGTGCCAGATAAAAAATTTAACTTTATATATAGCCTACCACAGAGTGGACAGTAGAAAATATAAACTCACAGTTAATATCCTACTCAGACTGTGAATAACATAATCTTAGCTGTATGAGTGCTGCACAGCTGATTGGAATGAAAAATATCTTATAACTGTAAAAACTCACAGCCTGGGTTGTGCCAGACTTAGCTATATTTTTATATATTGAACTGTGCGAGATGATGTGTAGTGATGTGTGCCTGAATGGATACTATGATTAATTAATAATGGAAAACTGACTGGCTGACTGGGTTATTACTATCCAGATTGATCCACTAAAAAGACTCTGTAATTTACATATACTCAACTTATCTCAACTTATCTAGTCTGGGTTGTGCCAGACTTAGTTATATCAGATTTATACAGCCGTTCATACATAGTGGATGCCGGAATAAGAGCACCTAAACTCATTGTGACTGTCCAGACAGGATTACTAACTCTGACACCGTACAGACATAGCTAGACTGAATAATTATCGATATGACCTGGTAGTAGCTGCAGGCCATTACCGCAGTGTACTGAAGTTATAATATGTACTGAATAGCAGCAAAGTGTGTCTGATCCAGTGATACTGAAGTACTTGAACAGAGGGAGTAACAGACGATTACTCGATATAGCTATATTCATACACTGAACTGTGTGAGATGCTTGGCAGTGGTGTGTACCTGAAGAAATATTATGATTAACAAGCAATGGTAAACTTATATCGGCAAACTGGGTTATTAGTATCCAGATCGATCCACTAAACAGGCTCTCTAATTTACAAATATTTAACTTGTCCAGTCTGGGTTGTGCCGGACTTAGTTACATTAGAAATATTTAGCCCTTCACATATAAGGGATGTCGGAATAATAGCACTCTAACTCATTGTGACTATCCAGACAGGATTACCAACTCTGACACCGTACAGACATAGCTAGGCTGAATAATCATTCATATGAACTGGTAGTAGCTGCAGGCCATTACCGTAGTGTACTGAAGTTACAATATAGACTGAATAGCAGCATGGTATATCTGATCCAGCGATACCATAATACTTGAGCAGAGGGAGTAATATACGATTACTCGATATAATGACAATCACTCTGACACTGAGGATCATTTTCCTTGTCTCTACATTCTACATGGCAAAACCATAATTTAATATTAGAAATCAGTAATCCAGTGATTAACAAATAGAGGGGACACGTTCTACCCATTCTCTGATTACATATACCCAACTCACACTTGTAATCACTATTTGATATAGTTATACTGTAACAGTGTTTAGCGGACGTTATTTTGTTACTTTTTGGATCATTCATGACTGTGAATATAGACAGGCCTAATTCCAATAACTGATGATCCAATAAATGTTGATACTACTGGTATATGGTACTGGAGTGTATTTTAATAGTGTTTGTACTTTTTTTTTTTTTTAATTATTCTTTATTAACCAACAGTAAGAGAAGAAATAAATGATATTGTACAATAGCATAGTCTTGACTTGTTTCAAGATCAAAGAGATAAATAAAGAAAACAAATAGCAAAAAATAAAAAAATTCATCCACCTCTCTAGAAATTTAAAGGATTTCAACCTGGAGGTATAGAGGAAAACCAAATAGTCAAAATATATTGAATGATCTTTAGCCCTCCATATTCTCCTGGAGGAATTTATATTTTGTCAAAAGATCAAGGCTAAAAAGTACCCTATTACTTTGTACCATTTTCTGTCGGGATTTTCTAGTTTTATATAGAGAAGAAAAAAGAAGGAAAAAAAGAGAGAGAAAAAAAATAAAAAAAAAAAGGAATAAATAAAGAAAATGGAAAAAATAATAATTTTTAAATATCTCCACCTCTCGCTCAGCTCCCCCCATTCCCTCGGCTACCAAATGCCCAATAGCATTAAATCTGAGTTTTGAAAGGGAAAGATCATATATTCCTTTTCGTTTTCAGGGAGTGATTTAATATATACTATCCATTTGTTAAAAAATTTCCTTATATCATCGTCATTATTTATGTCTGTATCCTTTTGTTCTAGTAGGCATTGCTTTTTTAAGCAATTCTGGATTTCAGACACGCTGGGCACTGAGCGCATTTTCCATTTTTTGCAGATTAGATATCTAGTAGCTAAGATGGAAATAGATATTAATTTATCATTAGGGTGACCTTTAATCTGGTTGTCTTTACAAAATATAATTTGATGTGGGGTGAAAGTTACAGGAGGGATTTCCAACACCTTATTTAGCCAATATTCTAACTTGCACCAGGTTTTTCTCACTTTTGGACAAAACCAAAACATATGTTCTATATTGGCTGCTAAAAGTGAACATTTGGGGCATTTATCAAAACCTGAGTTGTAAACCCTGCGACCCATCTCCGGAGTGAAGTATGCCCTATGAAGAATTTTGAAATGCGCTTCCCGCCAAGTGGCTGAAAGAGTTATTTTTTTCACTTTACTTATGGATTGTTGGATTGTTAATAGTGTTTGTACTTTAACCAACAATTTGGTTTTTTAATGGTTATAATAAAAGTTATATTTTATTAAATCCCAGCGGGACCACCCACCCTTTAGTTTAGGGCCCAGAGTGCTATAAGTGCATACTTTTGGAATTGTGGTATTCTTTATATCATCTTTCCATTCGTTTGGATATAAAGTATCTGTGATGTTTGAAATGCACACAGTTTTATCTCCACTATAACTTAAATTAATAATATTGCTTTTTTACCTGAAAAAAAAGATACAAATTTAAATAATTGAAAAGGCTCTTAAAACTGTATGCTCTATCTGAACCATAAGTTAACTGTTGAATTTTATGTCTCTTTATTTGCAACTATCTTTTATATATGTCCCTATAACTAATTTAGGTAATAATTCTATCGGCTAGATTTAGAGTTTTGTCGGTAAAAAGCCGCGTAGCTAACGCTGCTTTTTTTGCCAACGCTACCTTCCAACAACGCTGGTATTTAGAGTTGTAGGAGGGGCTGCATTAGGCTCAGAAAAGGGAGCGTTTAGCATAACTTAGCTCCACTTCAACCCTCAATACCAGCGTTGCTTACGGTAGCGGTACGATGGAAAAACGTGCTCGTGCCAACGCTCCCTTCCAACAACGCTGGTATTTAGAGTTGTCTGAGGGGCTGCGTTAGGCTCAGAAAAGGGAGCGTTGAGCCTAACTTAGCTCCACTTCAACCCTCAATACCAGCGTTGCTTACGGTAGCGGTAAGATGGAAAAACATGCTCATGCTCGTTCCATAGGAAACAATGGGGCAGTTTGGGCTGAAAAAAAACCTAACAGCTGCAAAAAAAGCAGCGTTCAGCTCCTAACGCAGCCCCATTGTTTCCTATGGGGAAACACTCTCTAAGTCTACACCTAACACCCTAACATGAACCCCGAGTCTAAACACCCATAACCTTACACTTATTAACCCCTAATCTGCCGCCCCCGCTGTCGCTGACACCTGCATTATATTATTAACCCCTAATCTGCCGCTCAGGACACTGCCGCAACCTACATTATAGCTATGAACCCCTAATCTACTGCCCCTAACACCGCCGACCCCTATATTATATTTATTAACCCCTCCCCAATGTCGCCGCTACCGTACCTACACTTATTAACCCTTAATCTGCCGACCGGACCTCGCCAACACTATAATAAATGTATTAACCCCTAAACCACCGCACTCCCGCCTCGCAAACTCTAGAATAAATAGTATTAACCCCTAATCTGCCCTCCCTAACATCGCCGTCACCTACCTACAATTATTAACCCCTAATCTCCCGCCCACAACATCGCCGCTACTATAATAAATTTATTAACCCCTAAACCTAAGTCTAACCCTAACACCCCCTAACATAAATATAATTTAAATTAAACGAAATAATATTCCTAAAATTAACTAAATTATTCCTATTTAAAACTAAATACTTACCTATCAAATAAACCCTAATATAGCTACAATATAAATAATAATTACATTGTAGCTATTTTAGGATTTATATTTATTTTACAGACAACTTTGTATTTATTTTAACTAGGTACAATAGCCATTAAATAGTTAACTATTTAATAGCTACCTAGTTAAAATAAATACAAAATTACATGTAAAATAAATCCTAACCTACGTTACAATTAAACCTAACACTACACTATCATTAAATTAATTAAATAAATTACCTACAATTACCTAAAATAAAATACAATAAAATAAACTATTCTATAATACAAAAAAAACACTAAATTACAAAAAATAAAAAAGAATTACAAGCAGTTTAAACTAATTAGACCTAATCTAAGCCCCATAATAAAATAAAAAAGCCCCCCAAAATAAAAAATTCCCTACCCTATTCTAAAATACAAAAGTAATCAGCTCTTTTACCAGACCTTAAAAGGGCTTTTTGCGGGGCCTTGCCCCAAAGTAATCGGCTCTTTTACCTGAAAATAAAATACAATACCCCCCCAACATTACAACCCACCACCCACATTCCCCTACTCTAACCCACCCAAACCCCCCTTAAAAAACCTATTGCTAACCCCCTGAAGATCATTCTACCTTGAGTTGTCTTCACTCAGCCGAGCCAAATTCTTCATCCAAGGTGGCGCAGAGGAGGTCCTTGATCCGGTAGAAGTCTTCATCCAAGCAGGTCAAGAAGAGGTCCTCCATCTGGTAGAAGTGTTCATCCAGACGGGGCGTCTTCAATCTTCATGCGTCTTCAATCTTCATCCATCCGGAGCGGAGCCATCTTCAAAGGAGCCGACACGGAGCCATCCTCTTCTACCGACGGAATTAAGGTAGAAAAAAAATCTGATTGGCTGATGCAATCAGCCAATCAGATTGAAGTTCAATCCGATTGGCTGATCCAATCAGCCAATCGTATTAAACTCGCATTCTATTGGCTGTTCCGATCAGCCAATAGAATGCGAGTTCAATACAATTGGCTGATTGGATCAGCCAATCGGGTTGAACTTCAATCTGATTGGCTGATTGCATCAGCCAATTAGATTTTTTCTACCTTAATTCCGATTGGCTGATTCTATCAATTCTATCAGCCAATCGAAATTGAAGGGACGCCATCTTGGATGACGTCCCTTAAAGGAACCTTCATTCGTCGTTAGTCCGTCGGTAGAAGAGGATGGCTCCATGTCGGCTCCTTTGAAGATGGATCCGCTCCGTTCCGGATGGATGAAGATTGAAGACGCCGTCTGGATGAACACTTCTACCGGATGGAGGACCTCTTCTTGCCCCGCTTGGATGAAGACTTCTACCGGATCAAGGACCTCCTCTGCGCACCTTGGATGAAGAATTTGGCTTGGCTGAGTGAAGATGACTCAAGGTAGGATGATCTTCAGGGGGTTAGCGATAGGTTTTTTTAAGGGGGGTGTGGGTGGGTTAGAGTAGGGGTATGTGGGTGGTGGGTTGTAATGTTGGGGGGTATTGTATTTTATTTTCAGGTAAAAGGGCTGATTACTTTGGGGCAAGGCACCGCAAAAAGCCCTTTTAAGGGCTGGTAAAAGAGCTGATTACTTTTGTATTTTAGAATAGGGTAGGGAATTTTTTATTTTGGGGGGCTTTTTTATTTTATTAGGGGGCTTAGATTAGGTGTAATTAGTTTAAACTGCTTGTAATTCTTTTTTATTTTTGGTAATTTAGTGTTTGTTTTTTTGTATTATAGAATAGTTTATTTTATTGTATTTTATTTTAGGTAATTGTAGGTAATTTATTTAATTAATTTAATGATAGTGTAGTGTTAGGTTTAATTGTAACTTAGGTTAGGATTTATTTTACATGTAATTTTCTATTTATTTTAACTAGGTAGCTATTAAATAGTTAATAACTATTTAATAGCTATTGTACCTGGTTAAAATAAATACAAAGTTGCCTGCAAAATAAATATAAATCCTAAAATAGCTACAATGTAATTATTATTTATATTGTAGCTATATTAGGGTTTATTTGATAGGTAAGTATTTAGTTTTAAATAGGAATAATTTAGTTAATTTTGGGAATATTATTTTGTTTAATTTAAATTATATTTATGTTAGGGGGGTGTTAGGGTTAGAGTTAGATTTAGGGTTAATAACTTTATTATAGTAGCGGCGACGGTGCAGGCGGGAGATTAGGGGTTAATAATTGTAGGTAGGTGGCGGCGATGTTAGGGAGGACAGATTAGGGGTTAATACTATTTATTCTAGTGTTTGCAAGGCGGGAGTGCGGCGGTTTAGGGGTTAATACATTTATTATAGTGGCAGCAAGGTCCGGTCGGCAGATTAGGGGTTAATAAGTGTAGGTAAGGTAGCGGCAACATTGGGGGGGGCAGATTAGGGGTTAATAAATATAATATAGGGGTTGGCGATGTTAGGGGCAGCAGATTAGGGGTTTATAGGTATAATGTAGGTGGCGGCGGTGTCCGGTCGGCAGATTAGGGGTTAAAATTTTTTATTATAGTGGCGGCGATGTGGGAGGGCCTCGCTTTAGGGGTACATAGGTAGTTTATGGGTGTTAGTGTACTTTGTAGTACAGTAGTTAAGAGCTTTATATTTACGCGTTAGCCCATAAAGCTCTTAACTACTGACTTTTTTTGGCGGTAGGAGTCTTGTCGGTAGAGGGTCTACCGCTCACTTTTCCCAAGACTCCAAATACCAGCGTTAGGCAGATCCCATTGAAAAGATAGGATATGCAATTGGCGTAAGGGGATCTGCGGTAGCCTGGAGTCGCGGTAGGGAAGTGAGCGTTAGACCCTTTCCTGCCTGACTCTAAATACCAGCGGGCGGCCAAAAGCAGCGTTAGGACCCCTTAACGCTGCTTTTGACGGCTAATGCAAAACTCTAAATCTAGGTGTATGACTTTTATACATTCACTTGCTTCCGCTAAAGGCTATGGATCATGCATGTGGTTATTAAACTACTTAGCAGGTACCTGCCTTAGGCTAATGATAATCAGCTAGATATTTATTCTTAAATGTTTGACCCGGGCTCCAGCAGGTATTAACATACAGTGGGGCTGTTGGATTTTCTTCTAATTATTCATGCATTATGGTTTTCACTTTCCCTGTCTTGTAATTTTCTTTAATGTGTACTTGCAGATGTTTTCTTTTTTATTTACTCCTTAGCTCTGAGAGATATTATTTAATTCTATTGGCTTCATGTACGAAGCAGCGTAAATGGCTCCAAAGCCCTTGCAGGACAGGTTCACACATGCAAGCCAGCTTCCCGATATGCAAAAAGAAGTGGTCATTAGATCGCTGATTCTTACACTCTTTGCCACCTCTGAGGTGGCGAAGAGAAATCACTGAGAGCTTGTTCGCTCTCGTTGGTTGACCGTTCCTTCTCTCGTGTGATTGGTTCTTGAGTTGAGAAGCTTGCCCATACGCCATTTAATACTTGGATCCCTAACAAAATATTTTGTTCTCTTTTACGACCCTATCACTGACCTAAATTCAATTAATCCCATTTGAGAAAAAAAAAAGAAACTTACAAATTGGGGAACTGAACAAGATTTGTACTCTCCCATTGAGACTCTTCATTATAACCAATGAAACAGTAACTATCTCGTACCTATTTATTTTTCATGCACATTATACAAGTTCTCCTGTGATGGATATGTGCTATCTTACACATGCTCAATAGGAGAAGGTGCCTCAAAAAGTATGCATATAAAAAGATTTCTCACATTTTTATCAATACATATCAAAAGTTTTAATGTTTTTTTTTTATTATTATATTCTAGAAACATTGGTGGATACTCACATCATGGGTAGACATGTCAAGACAATAGGCATCTTAAACATGACTTCTCCGCTCTCTTGAGAATATATTTTGCAATTTTTGCAAACGGTTGTAGTGTACAGTATACTCCAGACTTTAAAATTTGCTTTTTTTTCTCTTGGTATCCTTTGTTGAATGTAATATTAACTTATGTTTCCATTTCTGAGGATAATAATTAGGGGCTCTAGCGTGTACAAGACGCGACTGTGTGGAATATAGCAGGATGAAGTTTTAGATTCTGCATTTCTACTTTTAACGTGAATTAGAAAACCCTCAATTTTCAGAATTAAATAAGAAGTAAAGTAGTTAAATAAATAATGTAATTATTTGCAAAGTTTTCTTTTATTATGTATACCATGATATTTATATTGGAATCTTCGCCCCATGCCGCCATTGTGTTTTGCTGAGATGCATTGAAATCCCACAAAATCTTTGGGGGCTTTTTTGAGTATTATATTCTTGCTTTTTTCGAGTGGTGTTTGCCACCTTTGTGTGCCTTGCCAGTTAAAGGGATAGGAAAATCAAAATTAAACTTGCATGATTCAGATAGAGCATGATATTTTAAGAGAGTTTTCAATTCACTTCTATTTTCAAATGTGCTTCGTTCTCATGGTATACCGTCAATTAGCTAGGTACATATCTTACTATGAGTGTGTTATTAACTGCAACAATGTGCTCCACCTCCTTATTGATCAAAGCCAGCAGGTGGTGAAAAAAGCACTTACGGTCTCTTGCCGTTCACCTTCCGTGCCACTGTGGTATCAGTACTGACCTCTTTGCTGGGGAAGCCTCTCGATCTGTATCCAGTTGGCATCTGCACTCACACCATTGCCGCTTCAATCCAAGCGCTGTCGTTCTGGTCTGACCCAATCCCGTGACTCACATGTCACCAGTACGGCCGGAGATCACCACCTTGTCCTGTGGTTCTTTCGGTCTCCCTCCTCCCTACCGAATTCCCAGAGGGAACACAAAAAACCTGTTCCAGTTGCTTGTTTACCTTGTTCTTGTGTGTTATGTGTAGACATCCCTACTGCAGTATGGTAACTATTCTACCCTTTGTTATCTTCATGGGCCCCAGTACTGTACTTACTGACCGTACTTTTGGGCATAACCACTGGTTCTATATATGCACCCGCCACCTTCTGGGGATTTTTTTGTGTTCTTTAGAATACCAGGGAGTTCCTGTTTGGACCCTTCTCTCTCTGAGGAAGTTCTATCATCCCTTGATTTAACCTCACTGTCACTAAAAGTCACATGGGGTGTATTAGTCTGTCTACCCCTTCTGTTTCTACTGCGTGATCTGTCCCCCCTATTTCTGTTCTGGTATCTACAGGCATTGAATCTCTGCCCTTGATTCCAAATGTCATAAACGGCCTGATCACACAGATAGTTTGTGTGCTTAATGCCTATTACCATAGCTTTGATGTTAGCAACTGATGCTTTGAGAGCGTGTTATTTAAGCTCTCCATATACACTAAATACAGTACGGTATGCGTATATATTGTACATGACAGATAACCCCATCACATAATTATTATAATTCCTTCTGTGTTATATATTTGCTTTTTTGCCTTTTTGCATTTATATCACTGTTTCTTTGTATATATGTACACTGTGGGGTTATCAACAATTTGCTTACACATGTTATCATACATGTGACACATATATATATATATATATATATATATATATATACGCTTATTTAATATAGCGATGTGTTACCACTATTCTTAAGATGTTAATATATTTAACATTTTATTATATATAGAATCATGTGTATAGCAATGTGTAATATAATAGCCGGATGGGAAAGTGGAGTGGCTAACTAATACAACTTTTGGTATCTGATGGGTTAATTTAGACAAGGGGGTGTATCCCCATTTTAGCCAATGAGTGTGCAAAATACCCTTTTTAAAGGTATGATTGTGAATGTTTTTAAGCAGTTATGAATACAACCTAGCGCCAAAATGTGTAGACTGTATATTGGATACCGTGTGAACCTGTCCTTGGTTCTAAACTAATTTACAAATAAAGGTGAAGTTTTACTCTACCACAGTTTCTCCCTTTTTCTTTGGATGTTCCAGTCTCTTAGTATCACTTTTTGAAAAAGTATACTCACATATCCTACACTAATGGGAGCTAGCTGCTGATTGATGCCTGCGCACATTTGTCTCTTGTGATTGGCTAAATAAATGCTTTCAGATAGCTGCTAGTAGTGCAGTGCTATTCCGTCAGCAAAGGATAACAAGATAATGAAGCAAATTTGATTATAGAAGTACATTAGAAAGTTGTTTAAAATTGTATGCTCTATCCAAATTGTGAAATACATTTTTGGGGTCTCCTGTCCCTTTGTGCCTAGCAGTTCAAATGCCTTTAGCTTACAATTGTTCCACCAATGGCTCTAACTTGCCAAACAATGTTTCTACAGGAGTGCCTGTTTAATACATACTGTATCTGTGTTCTACATGTGCCTGAAATATTCAAAGAAGACAGAAGTCCTTCAACGTCAACCTACACTGAGATTACCTGATTTACACTAAAGAAGTTGAAAATTGAACTTACATTAAACATTAAGAAAAGTTAGTAAACTGACCCATTTAACACAAGCAATCATATCACTGAAATGCATCTAAGGTATTGACAGTCACTACCTCCTTAGGCAAAATGTTCCACAACTTGATTGCTCTTACCGTGAAAAAATCTTTGTGTTGGTAGAGATTAAATCTCATTTCCTCTAGTCTTCAATTCTGTATATTTATGTTAAGTAATCCTGTCTCTAGCGCCAATTTATAGCCCCAATTTAGCTAACCTCTCTTCATAGATTAAATCTCCTATTTCCCTTATTAGTTTTGTGGCCATTCTCTGATTTTTTTTCTAATTCTGCTATGTCCCTTTTATAATTGGTCCCTCGAGCAGCACTCCATACTCAAGGTGAGGTCTTACTAGGCATTTATACAGCAACCAAATGCTTTCTTCCCATGCATCTCAAACCTCTTTTAATACATTCCAGTATCTTATTACTTTATTTTAGGTGTTTCCAGATTTCATTTCCCCTCCAAAGTTGCTAAGCCAAGTTTGTATAAAACTGTCTGTTCCCTGTATGCTTCAATTGTGTCGCTTACAGCCTTAACGAGGTAATCTGTTAAATTAAGTTTTTCAGCTTCCATCATTACATCCAAGGTGAAAAACAAAGTTTGTGCAGACACTGTCAATCTGCTTCATGCTGGAACTGTGCAAAATGTTCTCTACAGAGCTAGGGTCTTCATTTATCAATCTATTAACTAGTTCATTTTCCTTAGGTGCCTTAGACAGTCAAAATTATTAAAAATAATAAAGTTGGATATTATTGCTTAAAATGTGATGTCAAGAGCAGTGAATGAATGATAATAACAAAGCAAATATTTAAATGTATCTTTTCACCATCCTCATGGTTTAAATAGCCATTTGCTGCAAGAGTAGCCAGCATCCCCTGCTATAAATAAATAAATAAATAAATAACAGGAATTGTGCAATATTTTATTTTATTCGAAAACGTATGAAATGATTTATCTTCAAAAATACCAAGTGAATTTCTGAATGATTATGATCAACAAATATTTACATTGTAGATATACATTGTTGATACCAGACAATTAGCCCAAAGGGATTATTAATAAAGAAAGCATCTCTCCATCCTTAAATTTTCTGCATAATGGCTTGATGCAGGGAAGTTTGCACAATAATGATTTTTTACTTTGAGCCACAAAGTATATCTCCTCTCTCTCACAAGCAAGTTTAGCCACCATGTGATCATTAAGTTTCTTTTTTCATATTTGGTATCCCAGTGACTTTCTTGAAGATGGGCTTCACTGACATACTATCCCAAATCTTTAAAAAGTACATTTGTAACTATGTGTTCTAGAATTTCTGGGATTTCCTGTGTCCAAGCTATGTCCGAACCTAATTTACAAGACCGATTTCATGTTTAGAAGGAACCTCTTTACTAGATCCTTGTACATGAGGGCTTTGAGTCCACATCTTGGCACCCACATGCATTTTCTTTGAAGGACAACCAGTGCCTTGTATTTTTTTCCTTTAATGCCTACTTGAACAGCTATAAAAAAAAAATCACAAACATAGGCAACAAGGAAGATATCCATGATAGAGTTCTTATGGATAGTAAAATTATAATTGATAAAGTAATTTGGGGGAACTGGAGAACCATTAGATTGACTCTTTATACAGTTATATAATAATCTACCTTTAATATTCCAGACATCTGTTGGAACTACCTATTGATTTCTATAGTGACCATCACCTAAAATCTATTGAATGTAAATTGCAGATATACACAACAAACTTATTGCCTGAATAAATTATAACTTAGTAAAAACAGGGCAAATAGTGCGCAAAGTATAACAATGTACATTAGCGTTCAAAAGACTGGGGTCACGTAGGCATTTTCTTGCTTTCAAAAGAAAAGCAAATTTGTTTTGTCCATTAAAATAACATCAAATTGATCCGAAATACAGTTTAGACAATATTAATCTTGTAAATGACTATTGTAGCTGGAAACGGCTTATTTTAATGGAATATCTACATAGGCGCACAGAGGCCTATTATCAGCAACCATTTGTCCTGTGCTCGCTAATCCATCATTTAGTTGAAATAGTTTTTATTATCATTTCACAAATAACAGAACAGTTTTATAAGAATAAACAATAGATTATATGTAACATCTCACAATCAATTTACAACCCCTCCAGTGATGTTACAGATGATCGTTTTATGAGATATGAAAAAATAGAACTCAGAGGGTGTCTACGTTTCAGCAGTTTGATAGGTGAGAGTTACATATTTACCCAACAAAGTATCTGGTCAAACTCAATGTCTTTTGATATGTCAGGAAAATAGATTCTCTCTGTGGTTATTAAAAATGTATATCTAGATTTTTAAATTTAAACCACTAAATATATAATTCTATGTAAAAACCCACTATACCATTACAATTAAGTTAAGTGAAATAAACACTCTAAAAGGGTCTCCATTGTTTCCAAAGAGTTTATTAGGAATCAAATATGTTGTTAATAATATAAATATTTACAGGTATATATACACATATATTTTACAGCAAAACAGTACAAATAATTAATACAGGGCAACTAGCTACCACATCCCCAATTTGTGCACATAATCACATAATTTTATCCAAGGAATACTGTATACTTAGCCAAATCCTCCAATGTGTCCGATATCAGCCATCTTCAGCAAGAGGAGATAAGAAAAGAGAGAGAGGTTTTGGTGTTCCAGGTTTTTATACCCCAATTCAATAGGGAGTGGTTTATCAAATGCCATTCAAAGGCTATTGGGAGTGTCCTTCTTAGAAAGTGACTAGGCCAAAGCCTAAGTCTATAGTTTTACGTATGTTTGAATAAGAATCAACTACTTGAATATTCAATATTCAATTGTAAAACCAGCTATGTGAATTGCCAGGGATAAAATCTGTGAGCTTTATTTTATTCCAGTGATAAAATGTCACCACACTCTCTATGATATTGTCCTGAATTGTTATATATTTCTTCTCAAACAGAAATAGAAACTATTTGTTACATGGAAAAAACACAGCATAACAATACAAAAGTGTTTCAATGATAAAATTATAAAATTAAGAACAGGAATATAAGCTTGTTTTATATATGTATATCTGCAAAACTATCAGGATTTTATATTAGGTAATTGGGAAATCAAATTAATCTTAATAAGAAGTATCATGAGTAGCTAACTGAGAAATGGCACAATGAATTCAGCTCCCTTTACAACCTATGCCTCTCGTATTTGTGGGAGATAGTGCTCTTGTATTAGATCTCATCTAGTGCTTGCCCCCTCATAATCCAATAAAACCATATATTATGGAAGTGAGTGGTGTTTCCTTAGATCCAAGATGCATGTTCTGACATTAGCATAAGTATTATGGATTTTCTCCAGTATTTCAGACCATGTAGGGACTCCTATCTGTCTAGCAATACTAATTCTAGTGGCCATGCAAATGATTCTGAGAAACGTATTTATAGCTGAATTATATGGCTTTATATATTCATTCAACAAGGGTCAAGTTTATATGTTCCGATAGTAATTACTCAGAAGGATGGAAAGCTTAGACCAGATCTGTTGCACCTTGGGGAATTCCCATCACATGTGGATATAGGTTCCCTGCACTAAACATCCCCTCTAGCAGTTTTTTTATATCCTGGGGAATAATGCAAAGTTTTTATGGGAGTTAAGGTACCATCTAAATGTAGTTTTTATGCAGTTTTCCTTAAAGTCTGCACCAATTAATTCCCTTGCCTGAATTATAAAAGACTAGATTCAATTTGTCTTGCAGATATGCCCTGCCGATGTCTTTCTCATATAGTGGTTGTTTAGTATTGTATTTAGCTTATTGAATGGCTAGATATATCTGAGACATTGTTTGTTTCTCTTATCAGTACTACAAATACATTCCAAAGCCAAGTTTGTCATTTTGAAGGGCTAATTGATCATTAGAAAACCCTTTTGCAATTATTTTAGCACAGCTGAGAGGTGTTGTGCTGATTAAAGGGACAGTCTAGTCAAAATTAAACTTTCCTGATTCCAATAGGGCATGGAATTTTAAACAACTTTCCAATTTACTTTTAGCATTAAATGTACTTTGCTCTCTTGGTATTCTTTGTGGAAAGCTAAATCTAGGTAGGCTCAAATGCTAATTTCTAAGCCATTGAACTGCCTCTTATCTCAGTGCATTTTGACAGTTTGACACTGCTAATTCATGTGTGTCATAAATATAACATTGTGCTCATTCCCATGGAGTTATTTATGAGTCAGCACTGATTAGCTAAAATGCATGTCTGTTAAAAGACCTGAAATAATGGGCCAGTCTGCAGAGGCTTAGATACAAGGAAATCACAGAGGCAAAAAGTATATTAACTTAACAGTGTTGTTTATGCAAAACTGGGGGGGAATGGGTAATAAAGGGAAATTCTATCTTTTTAAACAATAAAAATTCTGGTATAGACCGTCCCTTTAAAGAAGCAATAAAACTGTCCTTTATTAAACTAGTTGAGTATCTGGAGCATCAGCAATTGTGGATTCAATTACAGGTTTAAGATGGCCAGAAACAAAGAATTTTCTCCTGAAACTCATCAGTCTATTCTTGTTCTGAAAAATGAAAGCTATTCCATGAGTAAAATTGCCAAGAAACTGAAGATCTTGTACCAACAATATGTACTACTTCCTTCACAGAACAGCGCAAACAGGCTCTAACCAGAATAGAAAGAGGAGTGCAAGACCCTGGTGCACAGCTGAGCAATAAGACAAATACATTACAGTATCTAGTTTGGGAAAAAGACGCCTCACAGTTCCTCAACTGGAAGCTTTAATAAATAGTACCCACAAAACATAAGTCTCAATGTCAACAGTGAAGAGGCGACTCTGGAATGCTGAACTTCTAGGCAGAGATGGAGAGAAAAAGTTATATCTCAGACTGGACAATAATAAGAAAAGATTAAGATGGGCAAAAGAGCAGACACTGGACAGAGGAAGATTGGAAAAAAAGTGTTATGAACAGACAAATCTAAGTTTGAGGTGTTCGGCTCACAAAGAAGAACATTTGTGAGATGAAGACCAAATGAAAAGATGCTGGAGGAGTGCTTGATGCCATCTAACAAGCATGGTGGAGGCAATGTGATGGTCTGGGGTGCTTTGGTTGTGGTAAATTGGGAGATTTATACAGGGTTAAAAGGGACCTTGAAGAAGGAAGCCTATCACTCCTATTTGCAAAACCATGCCATACCCTGTGGATGGCGCTTGATTGGAGCCAATTGTTTCCTACAACAGGACAATGACCCAAAGCAAAGCTCCAAACTATGCAAGAACTATTTAGGAAAGAAGCAGTTAGCTGGTATTCTGTCTTAAATGGAGTGGCAAGCACAGTCACCAGATCTCAACCTTGAATGTATGGTACGTAAGAAGTGCCCATCAAGCCAATCCAACTTGTGGGAGGTTCTTCAAGAAGCATGGGATTAAATCTCTTCAGATTGCCTCAACAAATTGACACCTAGAAGGCCAAAGTCTGCAAGGCTGTAATTGCTGTACATGGAGTACTCTTTGACTAAAGCAGAGATAATGGACACAATTATTAGTTTCCTTAAAATTCTTATTTCTAACTTTGTCAATGACTATATTTACCAATTCAAACTCATTTCATGTATGTTTTCATGCATAATAAAGAAATGTCTAAGTGACCCCAAACTTTTGAATGCCAGTGTATGTTTGATGTAAAAAAGGCTGTTGGGAAGATTTCAAGTGATGATTAAATGCATTATGATACCATAAAAATCATATGGTTTTAAAAAAGGATTATTGTTAACTGTTAACAAAGATTACGAGTTTTGCGTTGCTGCTCATAACGCTGAAAATATGGCATTTTCAGCGTTAAAACAGCACCGCAGCCGGACTTCCGGTGGGCGGAGCTAGCGGCTGGCAGCAGAAGTACAGAGCTCCGGGAATCTGCTTCATATTAATGGTGTTATTTGCTGCCAGCCAACTTTCCCCACGACGCTGCCTTGCTGGGTTGCCCTCTAAGGTACCCCATCCGGCCAAAGAACTATCGTGAAGGGCAGAAAATCGCCCTTGCCTCGGAAGTCTCAAACAAACTGTGCCACACGGCGCGAGCGGTAGCGCTGACCGGCGCCATTTTGGAGGAGCTCCCCCCGTCACCTCCGTGCCAGTTTCAGCTCAGAACGGGCCCTACAAGCAGACCGGCCTTGAATGCGGTAATCGGAAAGATCAGGTGAGAGTTGGTAACACCGCAGACTCTTAATCAGATGGTTAGAACCGCTTCACCTCAAACTGTGACCGTGTGAAGCCCAGGTAACGGGCTCCCAGGAAGATATTCTATGCATGCCCAGAGATTGCTGCACACTCTGATAGACTGTAAAAGTAGTGTGGATGCACATACAAATATAAACACATTTCAGCCAGCTCCAGTTCACTGACCCCACAACAAGGCACAACCTCACTACCACACTGGGAGATAAACTTGCTATTATTTTCTCAGCAGGAGGATACCAGCCTTCTTGTGCCCCTGTGGTTGCTAAGGGGTGAACGCATGAACACCTGCTCTGCTTGAGATCTGATCACTGGGACAGTCCATGCATAAACTATATATTGATCTATACAGACTTTTCCTATACAGACTCTTTTCACCTCATAGCTGGTATAGCTCAATTTTTCAGGATTGTGTTTATGATCCATCAGCTCTGTTTGAGAGGCCTGCTAAACAGGGCAGCAAAAACACTTTTGTCTACATAGTTGGTACAGCTAAAAAATTTTATTATCTAACACCTGCATCTTGGCATGTGATATCTGCAAATTCAAAATCTGTGTCCCCATCTCCTCCATTTTCCCTCCACATACCTACCTTGATTGCTGCAATACACAGTGCAACAGCGCCACCTGGTGGTTTCTTCACAGTGTCATACTATTTCCAGTATTTGTCTGTATTTTGCTCTATGAAAGTAGACAAGTATTTTCACAGGCTGCCCTCGCCTTCAAGTAGCACCATGAGTCACAGATCAAAAAATCAGGAAAAAAAACAAAAGCCTCTGACAGAATCGCAGGCAAACCCATCATTTGCAGATGCTGAAGGCAGCACCTCAGGAGATCATTCTTCACTCCTACAGGAGCTCAAGGCTTTCTTTTTACCAAAAATGGATAGCTTGCAGGCTGGTGTTGACACCTTAACCAGCGAAGTGCGGCTCTTCTCTACTCGCATGTCGGCCGCGGAACAAAGAATTTCGGGGGTTGAAGACAGACAGCAGGTTTCTTTAAAACGTCTACTGAAACAAAATCAACAGCTAATGGATAAGGTGGAGGACCTGGAAAACCGCAGCAGGCGAAATAATCTACGAATCATAGGCGTCCCTGAATCCATTAAAGATAAAGATCTACTAGAATTTGCTGCTTTGACTCTCCCAAAAATTCTGGGCCTGCCTCAGGACTGTTTACCTCTGGACATTGAAAGATCACATCGCATAGGCCCTAACAGGTACCTAGAAAATTCCAAGGAGAGGCCACGACAAGTAATCTTTAAATGCTTAAATTTCCAGGATAAGCTAGCAATCTTGCGAGCCTACAGGGCAGCTAAGGAAGTCATCTTCGAAGACCACCGCCTCTTGCTTTTTCAGGACTTTTCAGTTGAGGTTACTAAGAGACGTAAAGACTTTGCTTCTATCTGCTCCACTCTGCATGATCAGGGACGTAAATTTGCACTCATGTTCCCAGCTACCCTGAAGATTCAGAGTCTTTCAGGCCCCAAAACCTTTCATACGCCTGCGGCAGCACAGGCATACCTGGCATCAGAGCGGAGACAGGACAATGACTTTTTTTTTTTTTTTTTTAAGTATTAACGTTCACAATCTCTTTTCATATGCATCATGTTGATTACATTATGTATTTTGCTCTTGCGGGTCCTGTGGCTCTGGTCATGCTTGCCAGTCTTGGCTGTGGCCGGAGGCACGGTTCCGCACATGGCAACTTGTTATTTCTGTTATTACACTATCTGTGCAGGTTCATGTTTGTCTATGCATTGCACTGTTATGGTTAGGAAATATTATTCAGCATACTTAAACCTTAGTTCTAATATGCGTGTTATTAAGACAGTTCTCAGTTACCGCTGGTTTCCCCTGTGTCCCCTAGTAGGCTTAGTTCTTGGCCTATCCCTCACAAATTCTAGTGGAGACCCTCTGTCCACCACTTGCCTTTTGACCGTTGCAGATTTTGGTGTTGCAATTCTGTTCAGGCCCCAGGGCATTGACACCGAATATAAAAAACATAATTCCCCATCTCAATGCCCATATACACCTTCACCTGACTACCTAGGGCCTATCCACTTGCCCCTGCCTTATGCAGAAACCTTTGGTAAATTTTCTCATCTTAAAACTATACTGAACATTCCAGGGCCTTGTATGGCTATATTGCTTCATATCCCCTCCCCCAAGGGCAGAATTCTGGTTCTAAGATGTTATGCTTCCTGTTATTATGATGTGTTTTTGTTCATCTTTCAGTCCTTCTATAAACAGATTGCCTCTGTGAAGATAACTATTGACATTACTACAACCATGGGTGCTGACCTCTTACTCATATATATTGTTAATGCTGCTGTATGTTCTTATTTCTTTTGTAGCGACTGCTGGAATAAGACCTGGAGGCCTCTGGTTCCCACTCCTTCATCACGTCATCCTGTCCTGAGGACACATCTATGCTTTCCCATAACTGTAAGTCACTTGTTACTACCTACACCTCAGACACCACAGGGGACACTTACTAGGACACTACCTACTGGGTCGTGCCCTCTCCATCCCTGCACTCTGTAGACATGACTCTTCCCCTTAAAATTATAGCGTGGAATGTAGGGGGCATTACGTCCCCGGCAAAGAGAAGTAGGATTCTCCACCACCTAAACTCACTGAAGGCTGACATTGCTATGCTCCAGGAGACAAAACTGACAGTTGAGGAACATGCGAAGTTAAAAATCAGATGGGTGGGACAGGTCCTCAGCTCCCCTACAGAGGGTAGGAAAAGAGGAGTTGCCATCCTAGTGCGAAAGGGTTTAGCGGCCTCCTTGTCAGCAGTGGACATAGATAAAAAGGGACGGTATATAGTCGCATCACTCCAGACCAATACACACACATACACTCTCTGTAATGTTTATGGCCCTAATGCCCATGATCCCCCCTTTTGGACAAATTTATTGGCGATATTGGCCACACATAGTGCCCCTTTAATAATGGGAGGTGATTTTAATTTAGCTCAGGCTCTTCCTCTGGATAGGTTTAGAGATCCCTCAACCTCTGGCTCCTTAAAAAAAACACGTAATCCGCTACAAGCGTGAGGTATCCTTGATTAGATCCTTCAAGGAGACTCTGAATTTACTAGATGTCTGGAGAGCAAGGAACCCGGATGAGAGGGATTTCACTTGCCTCTCAAAAACATACCATACTATGTCGCATATTGACTATTTCCTAACTTCCTCAAGTATAACGCCACAAGTCTTATCTACTTATATTGGCCAAGTCACTTTATCAGACCATGCCCCAATTACCCTGATACTGCAGCCCCATCCCCCTAGACCTCCAAACAGAAGTTGGAGATTTCCTCTCCACCTGTATAACAACATTGAGTTCCGTAGACACTTAAAAGCATCCTGGACGCACTATGCATCTGACAATGCTTGTCATTTGAGTACGCCAGATTTGTTCTGGCATGCCTCAAAAGCGGTGATGAGAGGTCATATAACCTCTTTTGCAACACACCATAATAAGCAACTTACGAGGGTAGATGAGACTCTCCTTGCCCAACTCACTGCAGCTTACAATAACTACTTATCTACCCCCACGCCAGCATCTAGGAAATCTTACTATGAACTCAAACAGACAAGGGATACTTTCTTAGCTCAACAAGACAACAAAGTCAATATTCACCGTCAGGGTCGCTATTACCGTCATGGTAATAAGGCCGGTAAATTGCTGGCCAAACTAGTTCATTCCTATAAACCCAAGTCCCAAATTCTAGCCATTAAATCTAAGGGTACCCTCACCGCTAACGCCAAGGAGATTATGACTGAATTCGTAGACTATTACACTTCCCTATACTCTAAACAACCTATCCACATTGAAGCCAAGCGTGCCTTTTGGGACGCAGTAAAACTCCCCACTTTTACGGAAGAGCAATCTTCCCTGTTGAATTCTCCTATAAGTCCCCAGGAGGTTTTCAGGGCCATACGGCAAAGTAAACTGGGCAAAGCAGCAGGCCCGGATGGGTTACCTGTAGAATATTTTACGTTACTGGAGGAGGAGCTAGCACCAATTCTCTCGTCCTTATATTCTGCTTACCTGGCGGGCACTGAACAATTAAATGATAGATTCTCTGAGGCTAATATCTGTCTCCTTTTGAAACCTGATAGGGATCCCACCCAGACTTCTTCATATCGCCCAATCTCCCTATTAAATGGGGATTATAAACTTCTAACAAAAATCTTAGCAGACAGGTTGGCGAAGGTCCTACCACATATAGTTCACGCAGATCAAACGGGTTTTGTAAAGGGCAGGTCCTCAGTGATTAATATTAGAAAGACCCTCGGCGTCGTGTCCCACTACTGGTACAACACACATACACAATCCCCATCCCAATTACCAGACGCATGCCTTTTAGCACTAGATGCCGAGAAGGCGTTTGACCGGATCGAGTGGGATCATTTACATACGTCACTGTCGCGCCTTGGTATGCAGGGTGAATTTCCTAGCTTTCTACAAAGATTATACTCAGCCCCTAAGGCCTCTCTTATAATCAATGGGAGGCTTTCTCCTTCCTTCACGCTACAACGGGGTACGAGACAGGGATGTCCCCTCTCCCCTCTCCTTTTCGATTTAGCTATCGAACCCCTGGCGTCCTACATCAGGCAACAGTGCGCCGGCTTAGATATATGCGGTCAAAAGCAACATCTATCACTTTACGCCGATGATTTACTGCTCTTTGTAGGCGATCCTGGTTCTAATTTACGGCCTCTTCTGAAAGTTATCAATGATTTTGGCGGGTTCTCAGGGTACAAGATCAACATTGACAAATCGGAGGCCACCTGGTTGCAAAATTCCCGCAACATGACTCTAGCAGATTTTTGTCTTAAAACTACCCAAGGTAGTTTCAAATATTTAGGCATATGGATACACGTTAACCCTCATATGTTATACTCTCTGAATCTCGTCGGGACTATTGGTGACATTAAGCAAATGTTGTTGAGCTGGATGAAACTCCCCCTCTCTCTTTCGGGTAGGGTGCACCTTTTTAAAATGGTTGCCCTGCCTAAACTTCTTTATCCATTACAGATGTTGCCCCTTCTTCTCACTCAGAAGGATGCGACATCTTTGCAAACTGCCATTGGAAACTTTGTTTGGCAGGGCAAAAAACATAGAATAGGCAGGACCCCCTTGTCAATGACGGTGGGAGGGGGAGGGCTCCGTCTTCCTAATATAATATAGTATAACTGGGCGTCTCTTTCTAGATTTACACTGGACTGGCTGGTAGGGAAGGACTGTTATACTATCCCTGAACTAGAGTCTAACATCATTAAACCACTGAATTTAGCTTTTCTGCCTCATGCAAATTTGAAATCCCTATCTCCATTCATTCAAAACCATATACTGTTTAGAGATCCCCTGAGAGCCTGGACCAAGATTTGTAGACTCTGGGGTATACAGCGATTGGCTAGTAAGTATCTCCCAATCCAGGGCAATTTGGACTTCCTCCCTGGTTACACCACGCAAGCATTTCAGACATGGCAACAGTTACGACTTACACGACTTCACCAACTTTTTCGCCCCCTGACTTTAGAGATACTGCCCTTCCAAGACTTACAATCGCGTTATAACCTCCCGCACACACACAGGTTTGCATATTTTCAATGCCGACAATACATATCTACCTTAATTTCAGAGGGACTCCTATCTGTAGGATCCTCTAATTTAGATACACTTTGCGCTTTGGCGAAGTTAGGCTCTCTGAGGCTGTCACATACATATAACTTATTGATCCGTCACTCTGAGGATCCCGTGCTTCATGGCATGGTATCAAAGTGGTCCCATTTTGGGGAATTAGAGATTGACCCGTCATTGATCGCCATGAGTTTCGAGAGGGCACACCAAAGTACTATCTCTGCAAAATTGAGGGAATCACATCTGAAGTTCCTACATCAAGCTTACATCACTCCTGGCCTAAGGGCTAAATGGGTTCAGGGAGCACTCAATTCATGTAGTAAATGCCGCCTTGAATCTCCTGATTGGGTACACCTGCTCTGGGGTTGCCCTAAAATACAAAAATTTTGGCAAAAAATTGCGTATTGGCTAACCAAATTAACTAAACAAACTGTGTCCCTCTCGGCACAACATGTGATCTTTCTGACACCTAGAGACCAGACATACAAGCACGACATCTTTTTAAATACAATACTCATGCTAGCTAAACAAATCATTCTGAGGGAGTGGACAGGGAACCGGACCTTACCTTTTCAGCAACTACTTAAAACAATTCATACTCAGATGTTGATTGAGCAGGCAGATACTAGGGGTGACCCTGAGAAAAGAGTTAAGAGATTTCTCCTTAAATGGGAGGTTTATTTGCTGCACTTACCTGACATAGTGAGGGATAGGGTTCTCCTTCCTTTTAAAAATAGCCAGTATGTTCTTAATGAAAATCTCAGAGGCAATTGGTGTCTATCCACGGATCAGGCCCATGAGTGACTTGCCTATTGAAGGAGGGGGGACTCGGAGGTGCTCTGGGTAAGTATGAATGTTGTATGTTTTCTTCTTCCTTTCTTCTCTTTCTCTCTATCTTCTTTATATGTTATTGTCTTTCTTCCCTGCTCTTAGCTGTTATGTTTTCTTTCTCGTTCTCTCTTCTTTTTCTTTGGTTGATTGTAAAAAAATGTTCTTGGAAAAAGTTGAGTCCCAGGACATACATGAAGATTTCATTCACTTATTGTATTCTTTCGCTGGTTTGCCTTTATATAACATGCTCTGAAAATTGTTTTATTCTGCAGGTAATCACTTTGTTACACCTGCATTATTATGACTGCATTTACCATGTATGACTCGGATTCTTTTCTATAAATAAAGTTTTCAAAAAAAAAAAACAGCACCGCAGCCATTACAAGTCTTGTTGGTATAGCTGTACCGCACACCTTTTAGCCTGTCAGTACTGCACTCGTAAAAATTATGTTTTTTCATGGGATTTCCATAGCACCGGTATTACAAGTTTTGTGGTGAGACTAAAAATTTGAAAAAATATTTTAAACTATTATAATTATTAAACTATAATTAAACTAACTACCAATTAAATAATTACAAAAAAGAAAAATAACTAAATTACAAAAAAACAAACACTAAATTGCGAAAAATAACAAATTATCAAAAATAAAAAAAGAATTACACCTAATCTAATAGCCCTATCAAAATAAAAAGCCCCCCCAAAATAAAAAAAACGTAGCCTACAATAAACTAAAAAGGGCCTTTTGTGGGGCATTGCCCCCATGATAGCTCTTTTACCTGTAAAAGAAAAATACAAACACCCCCCCAACAGTAAAACCCACCACTCAACCAACCCCCCCCAAATAAAAAAACGTTCTAAAATAACCTAAGATAACCATTGCCCTGAAAAGAGCATTTGTATGGGCATTTAGCTTTCTACATTGCCCAAACCCTAATCTAAAAAAAAAAACACCCAAAAAACCCTTAAAAAAACCTAACACTAACCCCGACAATCCACTTACAGTTGTTGAAGTCCCGCTTGAAGGATCCATCCAGCCGGCGAAGTCATCATTCATGCGGCAAAAAGTTTTCATCCAGACGGCCTCTTCTATCTTCATCCAGACGACCTCTTCGATCTTCATCCAGCCGGCGCGGAGCGGGTCCATCATGAAGACATCCGGCACGGAACATCCTCTTCATACGGTCGCAGCTGTATACTGATTCTTCAATGCAAGTGACACAATCCAAGATGGCGTCCCTTGCATTACTATTGGCTGAAAGATTTCAGTCAGCCAATAGGAATTAGAGTTGCTAAAATTCTATTGGCTGTTTCAATCAGCCAATAGGATTGAGCTCTCATCCTATTGGCTGTTCCAATCAGCCAATAGGATTGAGCTCTTATTAGGTTTTTTATTTTGGGGGGTTGGTTGGGTAGTGGGTTTTACTGCTGGGGGGGTCTTTGTGGTTTTTTTTACATGTAAAAGAGCTGATATCTTTGGGGCAATCCCCCACAAAATGCCCTTTTAAGGGCCATTGATAGTTTATTGAAGTTTTTTTTTTTATTTTGGGCCCTTGGTAGTTTGGGGGTGGGGGTTTGTATAGTGTAAGGGGGTGTTTGTATATTTTTGGCTCAAAAGAGCTGTTTATCTCAGGGCAATGCCCTACAAAAGGCTTTTTTAAGGTCCCTTGGTAGTTTATTCTAGATTAGGCTTTTTTATTTTGGGGTGATTTTTTAAGGGTATTAGAATAGGAATAAGCTTTATTTTTTTGGATAATTTTGTTTGTTTTTATAATGGTATTTTTTTTTTTAATGTTAGGTTTTAGTGTAAGGCATGTTAGGTTTTATTTGACAGGGAAGTTTTATTTATTTTAACTAGGTAGTTAGTTAATAACTATTTACTAACTAGTCTACCTAGTTAAAATAAATACAAACTTACCTGTGAAATAAAAATACAACCTAAGCTAGCTACAATATAACTATTAGTTATATTGTAGCTAGCTTAGGTTTTGTTTCACAGGTATTTGGTTTTAACTAGGTATTATTTAGTTAATAATTGTAAATTTAATTTAGATCTATTTTAATTATTTTAAAGTTAGGGGGTGTTAGGGTTAGGGGTAGGGTTAGGTTTAGGGTTAGGGGTTAATAGTTTAATTTAGGCTGTTGCGATGTGGGGGGCTGGCGGTTTAGGGGTTAATAGGTTTATTTAGAGGTATTGATGTGGGAGGCCAGAGGTTTAGGGGTTAATCGCTTTATTTAGGTGGCAGCAATATCGGGAGCGGCGGAATAGGGATTAATAACTTTAATATAGTTGCAGCGATGTTGGGGTGCGGCAAAATAGGGGTTAATAACTTTAGTATAGTGGCAGCGATATCGGGAACGGCAGATTAGGAGTTAATAATTTTATTTAGGTGGTGGCAAAGTAGGGAGCGTCAGATTAGGGGTTAATAACTGTAGGCAGGCGTCGGCGATGTCAGGAGCAGTAGATTAGGGGTGTTTAGACTCAGGGGTTTATGTTAGGGTGTTAGGTCTAAACTGTCTTTTCTTTTTCCCCAAAGACATCAATGGGGCTGCGTTATGGAGCTTTTGTTTTCGTGATCGCAGGTGTTAGACTTTTTTTTACCCGGCTCTCCCTATTTATGTCTATGGGGGAAACGTGCACAAGCACATCAAAACACTGCTGCTTTTGTGTGCGGTATGGAGCTCAATGCAGCCATATCGTCCGCACAAGCTAGGTTTTTTAATTTAATTTAAATTGGTCTTACTCTATGTTTTTTTAGATTCTATAATGAAATTAGATTTGATTTAGTCTATTTGCACATGAACTGTAGCAGAGATACAGGGGGGTAGTTATCAAGCCGTCTACTTTTCTGCCTTCGCCGGCCCAATACGCCCGCCTAAGCTCGCCTACCTTCGCCGCCGCGGACCTTGAATACGTTCGCCTAAGTTATCAAATAAAGCTGTCAAAAAGCCACGGGGCGATGAGCAGCGGACTGTGAGAGTTATCGCTCATCCGATCTCGCTGCTCTTCGGCTTTTTCCCAGCTTTATTGCTAGCCTGTCACTAAGCACTCACACTAACTACACTGTTCTATCCCTATACCGGCACCCCCGGAGCCTCCCGCAACTCAATAAAGTTACTAACCCCTAAACCGCCGCTCCTAGACCCTGCCGCAACTCTTATAAATGTATTAACCCCTAAACCGCCGCTCCTAGACCCTGCCGCAACTCTGATAAATGTATTAACCCCTAAACCGCCGCTCCCGGACACCGCTGCCACCTACAGTATACCTAGTAACCCCTATCCTGCCCCCCCTATACCGTCGCCCTCTATAATAAAATTATTAACCCCATCCTGCTGATCCTGCACCTCGCCGCAACTAAATAAATAGTTTAACCCCTAAACCGCCGCTCCCTGAACCCGCCGCAACCTATATTAAATTTATTAACCCCTATCCTGCCCCCCCTACACCGTCGTCACCTATAATACATTTATTAACCCCTATCCTGCCCCCCACTACACCGCCGCCACTGTAATAAAATTATTAACCCCTAAACCTAAGTCTAACCCTAACCCTAACACCCCCCTAACTTAAATATTAATTAAATAAATCTAAATAATATTTTTATTATTAACTAAATTAATCCTATTTAAAACTAAATACTTACCTTTAAAATAAACCCTAATATAGCTACAATATAAATAATAATTATATTCTAGCTATCTTAGGATTTATTTTTATTTTACAGGCAACTTTCAATTTATTTTAACTAGGTACAATAGCTATTAAATAGTTATTAACTATTTAATAGCTTACCTAGCTAAAATAAACTGAAATTTACTTGTAAAATAAATCCTAACCTAAGTTATAATTACACCAAACACTACACTATACTTTAATAAATTATTCCTATTTAAAACTAAATACTTACCTGTAAAATTAACCCTAATATAGCTACAATATAAATAATAATTATATTGTAGCTATCTTAGGATTTATATTTATTTTACAGGTAACTTTGTATTTATTTTAGCTAGTTAAAATAGTTATTAAATAGTTATTAACTATTTAATAACTACCTAGCTAAAAGAAATACAAAATTACCTGTAAAATAAATCCTAACCTAAGTTACAATTAAACCTAATACTACACTATCATTAAATTAATTAAATAAACTACCTACAAATAACTACAATTAAATACCATTACATAAACTATTTAAAGTACAAAAAATAAAAAAAGCTAAGTTACAAAAAAATAAAAAAAATAAGTTACAAACATTTTAAAAATATTACAACAATTTTAAGCTACTTACACCTAATCTAAGCCCCCTAATAAAATAACAAACCCCCCCAAAATAAAAAAATGCCCTACCCTATTCTAAATTAAATAAAGTTAAAAGCTCTTTTACCTTACCAGCCCTTAAAAGGGCCATTTGTGGGGGCATGCCCCAAAAAGTTCAGCTCTTTTGCCTGTAAAAGAAAAATACAACCCCCCCAACATTAAAACCCACCACCCACATACCCCTAATCTAACCCAAACCCCCCTTACAAAAACCTAACACTAATCCCCTGAAGATCATCCTACCTTGAGTCGTCTTCACTCAGCCGAGCAGCGATGGAACCGAAGTGGACATCCGGAGCGGAAGAAGTTAATCCTCCAAGCGGCGCTGAAGAAATCTTCCATCCGATGAAGTCATCATCCAGGCGGCGCTGAAGAAGTCTTCGATCCGGGCGATGTCATCTTCCAAGAGGCGCTGAAGAGGTCTTCTATCCGGGCGATGTCATCTTCCAAGCCGGGTCTTGAATCTTCCTCCCGCCGACGCGGAACCTCCTTCTTCACCGACGGACTATGACGAATGAAGGCTCCTTTAAGGGACGTCATCCAAGATGGCGTCCCCTCAATTCCAATTGGCTGATAGGATTCTATCAGCCAATCGGAATTAAGATAGGAAAAATCTGATTGGCTGATGGAATCAGCCAATCAGATTGAGCTCGCATTCTATTGGCTGTTCCGATCAGCCAATAGAATGCGAGCTCAATCTGATTGGCTGATTCCATCAGCCAATCAGATTTTTCCTACCTTAATTCCGATTGGCTGATAGAATCCTATGAGCCAATCGGAATTGAGGGGATGCCATCTTGGATGACATCCCTTAAAGGAGCCTTCATTCGTCGTAGTCCGTCGGCGGGAGGAAGATTCAAGACCCGGCTTGGAAGATGACATCGCCAGGATAGAAGACCTCTTCAGCGCCTCTTGGAAGATGACATCGCCCGGATCGAAGACTTCTTCAGCGCCGCCTGGATGATGACTTCATCGGATGGAAGATTTCTTCAGCGCCGCTTGGAGGATTAACTTCTTCCGCTCCGGATGTCCACTTCGGTTCCATCGCTGCTCGGCTGAGTGAAGACGACTCAAGGTAGGATGATCTTCAGGGGATTAGTGTTAGGTTTTTGTAAGGGGGGTTTGGGTTAGATTAGGGGTATGTGGGTGGTGGGTTTTAATGTTGGGGGGGGTTGTATTTTTCTTTTACAGGCAAAAGAGCTGAACTTTTTGGGGCATGCCCCCACAAATGGCCCTTTTAAGGGCTGGTAAGGTAAAAGAGCTTTGAACTTTATTTAATTTAGAATAGGGTAGGGCATTTTTTTATTTTGGGGGGGTTTGTTATTTTATTAGGGGGCTTAGATTAGGTGTAAGTAGCTTAAAATTGTTGTAATATTTTTAAAATGTTTGTAACTTATTTTTTTATTTTTTGTACTTTAGTTAGTTTATTTAATTGTATTTAATTGTAGTTATTTGTAGGTAGTTTATTTAATTAATTTAATGATAGTGTAGTATTAGGTTTAATTGTAACTTAGGTTAGGATTTATTTTACAGGTAATTTTGTATTTCTTTTAGCTAGGTAGTTATTAAATAGTTAATGACTATTTAATAACTATTCTAACTAGCTAAAATAAATACAAAGTTACCTGTAAAATAAATATAAATCCTAAGATAGCTACAATATAATTATTATTTATATTGTAGCTATATTAGGGTTTATTTTACAGGTAAGTATTTAGTTTTAAATAGGAATAATTTATTAAAGTATAGTGTAGTGTTTGGTGTAATTATAACTTAGGTTAGGATTTATTTTACAAGTAAATTTCAGTTTATTTTAGCTAGGTAAGCTATTAAATAGTTAATAACTATTTAATAGCTATTGTACCTAGTTAAAATAAATTGAAAGTTGCCTGTAAAATAAAAATAAATCCTAAGATAGCTAGAATATAATTATTATTTATATTGTAGCTATATTAGGGTTTATTTTAAAGGTAAGTATTTAGTTTTAAATAGGATTAATTTAGTTAATAATAAAAATATTATTTAGATTTATTTAATTAATATTTAAGTTAGGGGGGCATTAGGGTTAGTGTTAGACTTAGGTTTAGGGGTTAATAATGTTATTACAGTGGCGGCGGAATAGTGGGGGGCAGGATAGGGGTTAATAAATTTATTATAGGTGGCAACGGTGTAGGGGGGGGCAGATTAGGGGTTAATAAATTTATTATAGGTGGCGACGGTGTAGGGGGGGCAGATTAGGGGTTAATAAATTTATTATAGGTGGCGACGGTGTAGGGGGGGCAGGATAGGGGTTAATACATTTAATATAGGTTGCAGTGGGCTCCGGGAGCGGCAGTTTAGGGGTTAATATGTATAGAGTAGCTTGCGGTGGGCTCCGGGAGCGGCGGTTTAGGGGTTAATACATTTATTATAGTTGCGGTGGGCTCCGGGAGCGGCGGTTTAGGGGGTAAACACTTTATTTAGTTGCAGCGGTGTAGGGGGGACAGATTAGGGGTGTTTAGACTCGGGGTACATGTTAGGGTGTTAGGTGCAGACAGCTCCTATAGAAATCAATGGGATGTCTGTCAGCAGCGAACTTGTACTTTCGCTATGGTCAGACTCCCATTGATTCCTAAGGGATCCGCCGCCTCCAGGGGTGGCGGTTTGAAAACCAAGTACGCTGGGCCGTAAAAGTGCCGAGCGTACCTGCTAGTCATTTGATAACTAGCAAAAGTAGTGAGATTGTGCCGCACTTGTGTGCGGAACATCTGTAGTGACGTAAGAATCGATCTGTGACGGACTGAGTCCGGCGGATCGAAGTTTACGTCACAAAATTCTACTTTTGCCGGTCTCGAGCCTTTGATAACTAAGGCGAATCAGCCTCGCCACAAATACGCTGCGGAATTCCAGCGTATTTGAGGTTGACGGCTTGATAACTACCCCCCACAGTATCTGTGACACATAGCTTTATACTAATGAATGTCTTAAAATCTAACACTTAGTAAATATACATTATGTTATAATATCAGATTTTAGACCCCTATTTCTTGAGAATGCTCTATATTCTCAGCAAATCCAGGCAACTGTTCCTTTAAATTTAGCATAATCTTGTATGATGATCGCAGTCAGTCTGTTCCTACACAGTTCATTGTGTTTCTATATTTGCAGGACTAGGAGAGAAAATACTGTCATGTTTTTTTATACCAAATTTGTGCAGCAATTTCCTGATGTCACAGTGCAGTTGTTCCCTAAAGCATATTGTGTACCTCCAGGCCTGCTTAACCCTGAGGCAATGTCTTGTCCCAAGGTATAAAAATGGGCTGCACGACTTATAGAACAATTTATGGCAGTGAAAGAAATAGATACAAATGACCTGAGAAATGCACATCCTGTCCCTCCATGACACCAAACAAGATATGTATTTTAAGAGGGCAGCTCAAACTCTTATAAACTTAAAGTTATACTGTTTAAAGGGCCATGGTACCCAAATGTTGAAACACTTGAAAGTGATGCAGCATAGCTGTAAAAAGCTGACTAGAAAATATCACCTGAACATCTCTATGTAAAAAAGGAAGATATTTTACCTCAAAATGTCCTAAGTATTCAAACCCCATTGCAAAGGAATTGAAGCAGCAAATCAGTATGTCTGTCCCGGGACAGGCAAGGGAGTGAGCTTCGTGCACCCTCCTGTTATTTCCCTATTCAGTTTAAGGAAGTTTACTATGACATCTCATGAGAGTTAAGTCAAATCTCATGAGATCACAGTAAAAGAGTTCATGACCTCAGCACTGTTGATGCTGATTGGCTGCTGTTCATTTCTTCATTTTTTTTATTTTTTTTACCTGCAGCTGAAGTATAACTGTTTACACAGAACTTAATCTTAAGAGCTGAGGAAATTGTTAGGTAAAATATCTTCCTTTTGGCGGAGTCTAGCCACGCAAGTAGATGGCTGCTTCTTAGGAAGACTCCTATCTCCTACTCTGACAAAAAGCTCATAAAAGCTGGCAATACCTTATTTTTCCCTTCCCCTTTCCCATCTGAGGGTCTGAACATATATCCAGCACGGAGTGAGGCAAAAACTGTCCATCTTTCACTTACCCGCTTTGATATTATATACTGCGGCCTGCCGACACATAACCCGCGTGGCGGCAGAAGACACGGACTACCCAGGGTTGCTGGAGGACCCAGCAAGGGTATTCAGCCTCTTAAACTGATGACCCGGAGGAATACCGCTACAGCACTTGCAAGGTACAGAGGCTAAATACAAGTACCGATCGCATTTTCACCGAACCACCACCCGACATGTAAGTCAAGAGCGGCCTTAACACATTAGCACTCCGCCTAACTACACAGACACAAGCGGATCTCCGGTGGCAGTGCGGACAACTCAACTGTTATATAACACCTCATAATATAATACCGCACAGCCGCTGACACGGAACTGACCCCTCACTTAGTTTCACTGGCTGCCTGATAAACTACTCTACATAATAAAAGCCCCGGCCATTAAAGCTTGTGGAACTCTGTCAGGAGAACCTATTACCGCTTTTTTCTATTTTATCTCATTCTTTTCCAAGAAGGCAGAGGAGACTTTCTAAACACATAATTACATAGGGTGTACTGCTTTCTGTTTCAATCAAAACCCAGGCTGCATAGGCTGTATGAGAGGGGGATGCCTTGCAAAAAAAACATAAAAAGTGATAAAATTTCCACATCCAAATCACTGAGTCATTATCTAAAACCTAAAGACCCAATTCCATCCTCAGACACAGAGGAAGCCAGAGAGATGCAGTCCCCCATGACACCCCTTCCCTAGACAGCGGATCAAGATCCAAGCTCTTTCATTACAAAAAGAGACATAATAAACCTATCTTCCAAGGATGATATAAAGGTGGTCCTCCATGAAATGAGGACCCTTTTTGGTGATTTGAGGAAAGACCTGGGGGCCATGGAAAAAAGAGTGGTCACCTTGGAAAAACATCAAGAAGCCCTCACTGAAGAAGCTCGCTCTAACTCCTCCAGCCTACAAGATCATGAAGCCAAACTACACATCCTCTCAGATAAATTGGAGGACCTGGAAAACAGGACACGGCGCAATAACTTGCGCATAAGGGGTGTCTCCGAATCTGTCTTTCCTCCTGCTATTGAGGGCTACCTCCAAGCCCTATTCAGAGTTATCAGAGACGACCCCTCTGCAGAAGAAGTTCATATAGAGCGTGCCCACAGAGCTCTACGCCCTAAACCTCCCCCTAAAGCCCCGCCGAGGGACATAATTGTCAAATTTTTAAAATACAAGGATAAGGAAGATCTGCTCAGAAAAGCGAGAGAAAAACACCCAATTTTTCATGCCGGAGAAGAAATCCAACTATTCACAGACCTCTCTCCTACTACACTTCAGAAGAGAAGAGAACTTTCCCATATCACCTCTACCTTGAAGAAACACGGTGTCCCCTACAGATGGGGATTTCCTGTCTCCCTAATCTCCACATTCAACAATAGAACCGCCATCTTCAGGCCTGGCATGGATCCAAATATCTTTTACAGGGAACTGTCACTACCCACGAACCCGGACGAAGAGGAAGGCCCTAGACCCTCCGTGTCACATCAGATGACAGGAAATACAGCAAGCTCTAGCCTTACTCAACGCTGAAAGATGTCACCTACTTCCCCTACAGACCACTGGATTTTGACACCTTAAATCTCAAAAGCCAAGTAAGATTTTGTCATCAGTGACTCATGAGAAACAGACGGTGAGTGTTGGATGAAAATTTTTGTTCCATAAACATACACACAGACTTTCATTAACAAGGCACACTAAAACTTTAAGCCTTTCATATATGTGAGACTGGGTAAAATGCCTTCCAATGCTATAGAGTTCTATTGCCTACTATTAGTTAATTCACTGTTATACATGTTTTAAGGTTTGTAACTGTGTCTTTGTTTGATTGAATCTTGAATCCTCTGCAAAACTTCGCATATTTTTGTTTCTTTTTTGTATTTATTTCCCTTTTAAAAACACTAGATTACGGCTTGTATCAAGAGGTCACTTCAGCTCCCAAAACTATAGAATCCTTCTTCACTCCTTCCTAATATCATCCCTTCCACTACGTCCCAATATATCTTCTCACCTGAACCCCTTACCCCTCCATTACAACTCCTCCCCCCCCCCTCCTTTAACAACCCTTTCGACAGCTGATATTTTCATTTGCAGATATACATCCCACCTAGTCAGGGATGGAGATACTTCCCCTGTCTTGTAATTTTCTCAGAAGGTTTCTCAGACCCTTTCAAGAGTATTGACACTCTGTGAGTTGCCCTTTTTGAGGGATAATTCGCAGATTACTGATACAATTCTTATTGTTTACTAAAGCCTTCAAAATTTTTCTAATCTTTCTCTTCTTTATCTCCTTCTTGATCCCTTTCCCTCGCTCTCTTTAACTACTTTCTTCCCTTACTATCTACTTCTTTTTTTTTTTTTTTTTTTTCCCCTCCTTCACCATGCCAGCTCGTCACAGTAGATTTGGAGAGCACTCTTTCCAAATCACGTCTATCAATGCCAAGGGTTTGAATAATCCAGGCAAGTGGTCTATTGCTATTAAGGAACTGAATAAACTTAAAAGCCAAATTATTTTACTACAAGAGACCCATTTTCAAAAGGGTAGAGAACCGCGCTGGAATCTACCCCACTTCCCCATAACGCATTTTGCCTCTGGCCCAGACAAAAAAGGAGGAGTGGGAATACTCATACACAAGTCCCTTCCCGTACAGGTAAACCACATGGTTAAAGATACAGAAGGGAGGTACATTCTACTAATAGGCTCTCTCTATGGCCAACAATTTACTATCCTAAATATATACGCCCCCAATCAAGCCCAAACCAAATTTTTTAAAAAAATCACGAATCTGCTCCTAGACCAGGCTAAGGGAGTGATCTTCCTAGCGGGTGATTTCAACATTGTTTTTGACCCAAGTTTAGACTCCTCTAGAGGAGTATCTCTACAGTTCCAAAAACTACCCTAAGAACAGTAAAAAAACTCTTTAACTAACCTAGACCTTCATGATTTATGGAGATCCCTTCACATAAACGAAAAAGACTACACTTTTTACTCTCCTCCGCATAAATGCTACACAAGAATCGACCATATTATGATAGACTCTCACGGCCTCTCCCTTGCCGCACAGTGCAGCATTGGAAATATTACCTGGTCTGACCATGCCCCTATCTCTTGCTCTATTCTATGGCCAGAGTTACCAATTACCAATAGGACATGGAAATTAGATGACACATTACTGGACAACCCTATATTTTTAAATTACATAGAGAGATCTCTAATAGAATACTTCTCGCTAAACGAAAACACAGCCACGTCTCCTACAATTGAATGGGAGGCTCATAAATCAGTTATTCGGGGTCTCTTTATCAAACAAAGCTCGAAAATAGCTAGGGAGTCCAGGGTTTATCATTCCTCCCTATTAGAAAGAATTAATTTCCTAGAAAAAGCACACAAACTAAATCCTTCTGATAATTCGATATTCCAGGATCTTACATTAGCTAGATCAGAACTTAAAGAACTTCTAAACAAAACATATCAACGTACTGCTCTCCACCTAAAACAGTATTATTATGAAGGGGGAAATAAACCTGGAAAAATCCTAGCAAGAACCCTTCGCAGGAAACAATTATCCTCTTACATACACTCCATCAAATCAAAAAATGGCTCCCTAGTCACTAGTAGTAAACTTATTGCAGCTACCTTTAGGGATTATTATAGGTCATTGTATAATTTAACAGACACTTTAACTGCACCGCACGCACAATCAGATCTGGAATCTCTCGAGGAACTAACGAAAGACTATTTTAAAGACATCTCCCTCCCCTCTCTATCCGAGGAGGAAAAACTGGACCTAGCTTCTCCTTTTTCTGCTGACGAATTACAAAGAGCAATCAAAGACATGCCGACAGGTAAAAGCCCGGGCCCAGACGGCTACACCCCTAAATATTACAAATTGCTTAGCAAAACATTATCTCCTCATTTGCTTAAACTTTTTAATTCTCTAAGAGACAGACCCACACTATCTAAATCACTGCTTGAGGCGCATATAACAGTTATTCCTAAGCCAGGGAAACCTGCCAACTGCCCAGAGAATTTTAGACCCATATCACTTATAAATTCGGACATGAAACTTCTTGCTAAGGTTCTTGCAAATAGATTGAACAAATATTTACCAAAACTGATCTCCCCAGACCAATCTGGCTTCATTCCCGGCCGAGAGGCCCGCAACAATACCATTAAGATACTGAATTTAATGAACTATGCTAAAACGTCGCGGACTCTAATGGTCCTTTTTGCAACTGACGCGGAAAAGGCCTTTGATAGGGTGCGCTGGCCTTTCCTGAGCAACTCAATGTCTATGATGGGAATTCCTGAACCCTTCCTAAACTCGGCTATGGCTTTATATTCCTCCCCAAATGCAAGGATTAGAATAAACGGCACCCTCTCTGAGCCCTTTGAAATAAAAAACGGTACTAGGCAGGGCTGCCCCTTATCCCCCCTTCTCTTTGCCATATCTATTAAAATACTAGCCCAAAAAGTCAGAGAAAATAATGGGATCACGGGATTGGTGGTAGGTGAGAGGGAGCATAAACAAGCATTATATGCTGACGATGCATTATTTTCACTGACTAACGCGGAAACATCCATCCCTTCACTACTCACCGAGATAAAAAAATTATAGCAAGATTTCCAATTTTCACCTCAATGTGACTAAATCTGAAATTCTTAACATTAATTCTGACCCAACTCAGGTACAAAACTTAAGCCATTATTATAACATTCCTGTGGCCCAACATAAGCTGAAATACTTAGGGATTAATCTCACCACCTCCAATCAAGATCTATACAAACTAAACTATGGCACAATAAAGAACGAAATAATTAGAGACCTCTCAGTTTGGAAAAATAAAAAACTCTCATGGTTAGGGAGAGTAGGAGTTTTAAAAATTAATGTTCTCCCCCGCCTCTTATATCTATTCCAAACCCTTCCGATACAACTCCCGACAGGTTACATAAATTTATTACAAAAAGCTTTTGAACAGTTTATCTGGGATGGGGCTAGGCCTAGAATCCCTAGGAGGACCATGTATCTCTCGAGGGACAATGGTGGACTAGGTGTTCCTTGTTTGCAAACATATAAAACTGCAGTATCTCTTCAACACATAATAGAATGGGGACACAACTTGCAAGATAAAGTATGGATAAATATAGACAGACAAATTTTCAAAATTAACAATGTAGCAACACTAGCCTGGACACCTCATCTACAAAGACCTAAATTAATCGAAAACTATAACATTGCAGCAGGGGTGTTGTCGGACTGGGATAAACTTTTATCTACAAGCACACATGTCTCATTGAGAGATGGCCCTTTAACACCGATTCTAGAACACACTGAACTCCCATACTATCGCTTAGGCTTCACCAAACTACAACCATACAGCCTTAGATTGGGATCGGTTCATTTTCTCTCAGAGAGTGGTAAAATCAAGACTCATGCCGAAATGGCAGAGTCCCATGGGGGGATATTCTCCTCATGGCTTCATTATCATCAATTAATCCACTACATCTCCCATCATAGATGCAAAGAGACGCTCGGCAGGGGACTTACACCCTTTGAGACGCTGTGTACCTCCATAACGACCCCAACACACTTAATTTCTAAACTATACAAGATAATTTCCAGCGCGGAAGCAGCAAATCTCCCCTCATACACATACTCTTGGAACAGAGATTTGGATAGTAACATAGATGCTGATTCCTGGCATAGTGCCTTTAGAATAATTAAAAAATCCTCAGTCTCTGCAACAATTCAAGAGACTCACCTAAAACTTCTGTGTAGGTGGTATTTGACCCCAGCACGACTCCACAAGATATTCCCTGGTCTTAGGGACACATGCTGGAGGGTCTGTGGGGAGATGAGCTCTCTCCTGCACATTTGGTGGTCATGCCCTCGACTACCCTGACAGAAATGTCAGAGATTCTTGGAATTACAATCCCTCATGACCCAAAAATTATCCTGTTCCTTGACCTCCCCAAATCAGAAGGAGTGGGCAAACGCCCACTACTTTTAATCATGCTCTCGGCAGTAAAAAAACTCATCCCAAAGCACTGGAAGTCCCAGACAGTCCCCACTGTAGAGGCTTGGAGAACCGCTGTCTCCGAGGTCCTCTTGCTGGAGAGATACCACTACCTAAAAACGCACCAATTGGAAACCCATGAACTAATGCTGGCAATGTGGCAAAGGAAAATATAATCTTTTAATTTATTAGATTGATGATTTTTTTTTTTTTTTTTTTTTTTTTCCTCCTTCCCAATTTCCTCCCTCTTCTCCCCTTAATTTACCTGTCTCTCTCTCTTTCTTTCTATCGAAATTAACATCTTCTTTTCTTCTTTCTTCTTTATATTTGTATGTTGTTTGACAAACTGGTGTTGTCAAATATCTAAAAACTATAAAATCTGTTTAAGCTATGTGAGAAAAATTTAGATAAGTTTTAATTATCGTATTCATATAATTGAATTCTCATGCCTTTATAATTCAGAATGGACTAGACATTCTTAGTGTGTAAAGTCTAAAACATGGCCACAATAACTTCTTTATTTTGTATTAGCTTCAGTTCATGTTATGCATTATATTTATCAAGAAATGTTAACCTGATGTCTTTTTCAATGACTTAATAAAGATTTAAATAAATAAAAAATAAAAAATATCTTCCTTTTTTACATAGAGATGCTGAGGTGATATTTTCCTGTCAGCTTTTTACAGTTATACTGTACCAGTTTAAAGTGATTTAGCATATGAGTATTATGTCCCTTTAATTTAACATTATTAGTAGCATTAGCGGGCCCGAACTAGACCAAGTTTCTATCATTCCAATCTTCATGTTCCACTAACAGGCCTCATTTTTAGAATATCTGGACTGAACTACAGCACATGTGATATAATTGGCTGCTCACGTGACTAGGATACAGCACATGTGATATAATCAGCTACTCACATGACTGAACAACACCACAGGTGATAAATAATCAGCTACTCACATGACTGAGCTACATCACATGTGATATAAGCTGCTGACATGACTGCGCAACAGCACAGGTCTTATTATTAGCTGCTCACGACTAAACAGCAGCACAAGTGATATCAGCTGTTCACATAACTGAGCTACAGCAATGATGATATAACCAGCTGCTTACATGACTGAGCTGCAGCAAAGGCAATATTATCAGCTGCCCACATGACTGACCTACAGTACAGGTGATTAAATAATCGGCCTACATGGCTGAGCTACAGCAAATGTGATATAATCAGCTGCTCACAATACTGAGCTACAGCACCAGTGATAAAATCAGCTGCTCATATGACTAAGCTACAGCAAAGGTGATATAATCAGCTAATAACATGACTAAACAACAGCACATGTTATATAATCAGCTAACAGGACTGAGAAACAGCACAAGTGATATAATCAGCTTCTCACATGTTTGAGCTACAGCTCAGGTTGTATAATCAGCTGCTCACATGTTTGAGCTACAGCACAGGTGATATAATCAGCTGATCACATGCCTGACCTACAGCAAAAGTGATATAATCAACTGCTCACATATCTGAGCTACAGCACAGGTGATATAATCAGCTGATCACATGTCTGAGCTACAGCACAGGTGTTATAATCAGCTGATCACATGTCTGAGCTACAGCACAAGTGATATAATCAGCTGATCACGTATCTGAGCTACAGCACAAGTGATATAATCAGCTGCTCACATGTCTGAGCTAAAGCACAAGTGATATAATCAGCTGATCACATATCTGAGCTACAGCACAAGTGATATAATCAGCTGCTCACATGTTTGAGCTACAGCACAAGTGATATAATCAGCTGATCACATGTCTGAGCTAGAGCACAAGTGATATAATCAGCTGATCACATGTCTAAGCTAGAGCACAAGTGATATAATCAGCTGATCACATGTCTGAGCTATAGCACAAGTGATATAATCAACTGCTCACATGTTTGAGCAAACAGTATATTAATATACTTTTGCCTCTATGGTTACCTTGTATTTAACTCTCTGCAGACTGTCCCCTTATTTCAGTTCTTTTGACAGATTTGCATGTTAGCCAATCGGTGTTCACTTATAAATGACTCCACGGGAGTGAGAACAATGTTATCTATATGTCACGCATGAACTAGCGCTCTCAAGCTGTGAACATTTATCAAAATGCACTGAGATAAGAGGCAGCTTTCAAGGGTTTAGCTTTCATCAAAGAATACCAAGAGAACAAAACAAATTCAATGATAAAAGTAAACTGGAAAGTTGTTTAAAATTGCATGCCCTATCTGACTAGACTGTCCCTCGATTTACCCAACTCTATAAGGTTAAAAAGTGATAATGGCTGTCAGTCACTGAAATCTGAAATGGGTTAATGGGATTAATAGAGGCCATGGGGTCTATTTATCAAACCCCGGGCACACATGATTTGCTATAGTGAATCATGTCCACCCTGCATCGCTAAATGCTGATAGCATATGCTGTCGGCATTTAACATTGCACAAGCATTTAACCTTACGACCGCTGTTTCTTAACTACAGTTTCCGGTGATCTGGAAACTACACAGGGAGATAGCAGCATCGGCTGCTTGGTACATCTCCCCCCATGTGTGCATTTTGCAATTGGATAGAGATGTGTTTCTAAATCAGAGATAATCTGAATGCCATTTGTATATGTGTCTGATGGGCACACTGATGATGTCTGCTAAATTATGTTTTAAAAGGGTTAATAAGTTACAAATATATATTTGTAATATTTTTCAATTCTTGTTTGAGAAAACCCTGTTTAGAGATTTGACAAGATTGTCATCTAAAATCAAGAATTGATTTACATAAGAATATAGTGGCTGTAACTTATCTTCTACATATACATACAATATATAGATTTCTCTCCTGCCCACTACCGATGGACTGTACATAGGTTTACTGAATGTAGAATAAATCATTATTTATGCATCGAAAATTGCATTTTTGGCTTTTTCAGAGTGTTTTGCACATGTGCAGAAAGTTGCTGGGATATGTTCTTTTTTAATGATAAATAACATAATTTATGTAAGAATTTACCTGATAAATTAATTTCTTTCATATTGGCAAGAGTCCATGAGCTAGTGATGTATGGGATATACAATCCTACCAGGAGGGGCAAAGTTTCCCAAACCTCAAAATGCCTATAAATACACCCCTCACCACACCCATAATTCAGTTTAACGAATAGCCAAGTAGTGGGGTGATAAAAAAAAGGAGTAAAAAAGCATCAACAAAGGAATTGGAATAATAGTGCTTTATACAAAAAAATCATAACCACCATAAAAAGGGTGGGCCTCATGGACTCTTGCCAATATGAAAGAAATTAATTTATCAGGTAAATTCTTACATAAATTGTGTTTTCTTTCATGTAATTGGCAAGAGTACATGAGCTAGTGATGTATGGGATATCAATTCCCAAGATGTGGAACTCCACTCACTAGAGAGGGAGGGATAAAAATAAAGACAGCCAATTCCGCTGAAACAAATTAATCCACAACCCAAATCATAAGTTTTAATCTTAGAAGAAAAAGAAAAAAACTGAAATTATAAGCAGAAGAATCAAACTGAAACAGCTGCCTGAAGAACTTTTCTACCAAAAACTGCTTCTGAAGAAGAAAAAACATCAAAATGGTAGAATTTAGTAAATGTATGCAAAGAAGACCAAGTTGCTGATTTGCAAATCTGATCAACTGAAGCTTCATTCTTAAAAGCCCAGGAAGTGGAAACAGACCTAGTAGAATGAGCCGTAATCCTCTGAGGCGGGGATTTACCCAACTCCAAATAAGCGCGATGAATCAAAATTTTTAACCATGAAGCCAAGGAAACAGCAGAAACCTTCTGACCTTTCCTAGAACCAGAAAAGATAACAAATAAACTAGAAGTCTTCCTAAAAACTTTAGTAGCTTCAACATAATATTTCAAAGCTCTCACCACATCCAAAGAATGTAAGGATCTTTCCAAAGAATTCTTAGGATTAGGACACAAGGAAGGGACAACAATTTCTCTACTAATATTGTTGGAATTCACAACTTCAGGTAGGAATTTAAATGAAGTCCACAAAACAGCCTTATCCTGATGAAAAATCAGAAAAAGGAGACTCACAAGAAAGAGCAGATAATTCAGAAACTCTTCTAGCAGAAGAGATGGCCATAAGAAACAACACTTTCCAAGAAAGCAATTTAATGTCCAAAGAATGCATAGGCTCAAACGGAGGAGCCTGTAAAGCCTTTAAAACCAAATTAAGACTCCAGAGAGGAGAGATTGATTTAATGACAGGCTTGATACGAACCAATGTCTGTACAAAACATCGAATATCAGGAAGTTTAGCAATTTTCTGTGGAATAAGACAGAAAGAGCAGACATTTGTCCTTTCAAAGAACTTGCAGACAAACCCTTATCCAAACCATCCTGAAGAAACTGTAAAATTCTAGGAATTCTAAAAGAATGCCAAGTGAATTTATGTGAAGAACACCATGAAATGCAGGTCTTCCAAACTCGATAATAAATCTTTCTAGAAACAGATTTATGAGCCTGCAACATAGTTTTAATTATTGAGTCAGAGAAACCTCTATGACTAAGCACTAAGCGTTCAATTTCCATACCTTCAAATTTAATGATTTGAGATCCTGATGGAAAAACTAACCTTGAGATAGAATGACTGGTCTTAATGGAAGTGGCCAAGGTTGGTAACTGGACATCTGAACAAGATCCGCATACCAAAACCTTTGTGGCCATGCTGGAGCCACCAGCAGCACAATCAATTGCTCCATGATGATTTTGGAAATCACTCTTGGAAGAAGAACTAGCGGCGGAAAAATATAGGCAGGTTGATAACTCCAAGGAAGTGTCAATGCATCCACTGCCTCCGCCTGAGGATCCCTGGACCTGGACAGGTACCTGGGAAGTTTTTTGTTTAGATGAGATGCCATCATATCTATTTCTGGAAGCCCCCACATCTGAACAATTTGAAAAAACACATCTGGGTGAAGAGACACTCTCCCGGATGTAAAGTCTGACGACTGAGATAATCCGCTTCCCAATTGTCTATACCTGGGATATGGACCACAGAAATTAGACAGCAGCTGGATTCCGCCAAAGGCAAGTATCCGAGATACTTCTTTCATAGCTTGGGGACTGTGAGTCTCACCCTGATGATTGACATATGCCACAGTTGTGATATTGTCTGTCTGAAAACAAATGAACGGTTCTCTCTTCAAGAGAGGTCAAATCGGAAGAGCCCTGAAAATCGCACGGAGATCCAAAATATTGATTGGTGATCTCGTCTCTTGAGATTTCCAAACCCCTTGTGCTGTCAGAAATCCCCAGACAGCTCCCCAACCTGAAAGACTTGCATCTGTTGTGATCACGGTCCAGCTTGGATGAACAAAAGAGGCCCCTTGAACTATACGATGGTGATCTAACCACCAAGTCAGAGATAGTCGAACATTGGGATTTAAGGATATTAATTGTGATATCCTTGTATAATCCCTGCACCATTGGTTCAGCATACAAAGCTGAAGAGGTCTCATGTGAAAATGAGCAAAGAGGATTGCGTCCGATGCTGCAGTCATGTGACCTAAAACCTCTATGCACATAGCTACTGAAGGGAATGACTGAGACCTAAGGTTGCAACCAACTTCAAACGTCTCTTGTCTGTTAGAGACAAAGTCATGGATACTGAATCTATCTGGAAACCTAAAAAGGTTACCCTTGTCTGAGGAATCAAATAACTTTTTGGTAAATTGATCCTCCAACCATGCCTTTGAAGAAACAACACTAGTTGATTCATGTGAGATTCTGCAGAATGTAAAGACTGACCAAGTACCAAGATATCATCCAAATAAGGAAACACTGCAATACCCCGCTCTCTGATTACAGAGAGAAGGGCACCGAGAACCTTTGAAAAGATCTTTGGAGCTGTTGCTAGGCCAAAAGGAAGAGCAACAAATTGGTAATGCTTGTCTAGAAAAGAGAATCTCAGGAACTGATAGTGATCTGGATGAATTGGATCTGGATGAATTGGAATATGAAGATATGCATCCTGTAAGTCTATTGTGGACATATAATGCCATTGCTGAACAAAAGGCAGAATAGTCCTTATAGTCACCATTTTGAATGTTGGTATTCTTACATAACGATTCAAGATTTTTAGATCCAGAACTGGTCTGAATGAATTTTCTTTCTTTGGGACAATGAACAGATTTGAATAAAACCCCAGACCATGTTCCTGAAAAGGAACCGGCATGATTACCCCAGAAGACTCCAGGTCTGAAACACACTTCAGGAAAGCCTGTGCTTTCTCGGGGTTCACTGGAATGCGTGAAAGAAACTTCTCACAGGCGGTCTTACTCTGAAACCTATTCTGTACCCCTGAGAGACAATGTTCTGAATCCAATGATTTTGGACTGTATTTATCCAAACATTCTTGAAAAATTTTAGTCTGCCCCCTACCAGCTGAGCTGGAATGAGGGCCACACCTTCATGCGGACTTGGGGGTTGGTTTAGATCTCTTAAATGGCTTGGATTTATTCCATACTGAGGAAGGCTTCCAATTAGGAAACAGATTCCTTAGGGGAAGGATTAGGTTTCTGTTCCTTATTCTGTCGAAAGGAACAAAAATGGTTAGAAGCTTTAAATTTACCCTTAGATTTTTTATCCTGAGGTAAAAAAAGCCCCCCAGTAACAGTTGAAATGATAGAATCCAACTGAGAACCAAACAATGTATTGCCTTGGAAAGAAAGAGATAGCCACGTCAATTTCGAAGCCATATCAGCACTCCAAGATTTAAGCCATAAAGCTCTTCTAGCTAAAATAGCTAAAGACATATATCTAACATCAATTCTGATGATATCAAAAATGGCATCCCAAACAAAATTATTAGCATGTTGAATTAACTTAACAATGCTATACATATTATGGTCTGATACTTGTTGCGCTAAAGTTTCCAATCAAAAAGTTGAAGCAGCTGCAACATCAGCCAAAGAAATAGCAGGCATAAGAAGATGACCTGAACATAAATAAGCCTTCCTTAGAAAGGATTCAAGTTTCCTATCTAAAAGATCCTTAAAAGAAGTACTGTCTTCCGTAGGAATTGTAGTACGCTTAGCAAGAGTAGAGATGGCCCCATCAACTTTGGGGATCTTCTCCCAAAACTTCAATCTATCAGTAGGCAAAGGATACAATTTTTTAAACCTTGAAGAAGGAGTAAAAGAAGTACCCAGTCTATTCCATTCCTTTGAAATCATATCTGAAATAGCATCGGGAACTGGAAAAACCTCTGGAATAACAACATGAGGTTTATAAAGCGAATTTAAACGTTTATTAGTTTTAGTATCAAGAGGACTAGACTCCTCTATATCTAATGCAATCAACACTTCCTTCAATAAAGAACGAATATACTCAATTTTAAATAAATATGAAGATTTGTCAGTGTCAATATCTGAGGCAGGATCCTCTGAATCAGACAGATTCTCATCAGAGATAGATAAATCAGTATGTTGTCGGTCATTTGAAAATTCATCAACTGTATGAGAAGTTTTAAAAGACCTTTTACGTTTATTAGAAAGCGGAATGGCAGGCAAAGCCTTCTGAATGGAATCAGAAATAAATTCTCTCAAATTGACAGTAATATCCTGAACATTAGATGTTGAAGGACCAGCAACAGGTAATGCAACACTACTGATGGAAATATACTCTGCATGTAAAAGTTTATCATGACAACCATTACAAACTACAGCTGGAGGAACAGTTACTACAAGTTTACAACAAATGCACTTAGCTTTGGTAGAACCGATATCGGGCAGCAGGATTCCAGTAGTAGATTCTGAAACAGGATCAGATTGAGACATTTTGCAATATGTAAGAGAAAAAACAACATATAAAGCAAAATGATCTATTTCCTTATATGACAGTTTCATTAATGGGAAAAAAATGCAAACAGAATAGGCCTCTGACATAGAAAAAAAGGACCAGAGGCAAAAAGAAATGAAGTCTTAAATAATGACAAACAAGACTCTGCGCCAACTAAGACGCCGGTAATATGTAATTCTCACGCCAAAAAAAGTCTCGCGCCAAGAATGACGCAATAAATTATAGCATTTTGCAATCACGCGAGACTAATACAGCCTGCAATTTAGAAAAAAGAATCAATTGAAAACCTCAGGTATTTTTTTTTTTTATGCATTTCCAAAATATGAAACTGACAGTCTGCAAAAAAGGAAATATACTGATAAACCTGAATCATGGCAAATATAAGTATAAACATATATTTAGAACTTTATATACAAAAGTGCCAAACCATAGCTGGGAGTGTCTTAAATTAATTAAACATACTTACCAAAAGACACTCATCCACATATAGCAGATAGCCAAACCAGTACTGAAATGAGAATCAGTAGAGGTAATGGTATATAAGAGTATATTGTCGATCTGAAAGGGAGGTAGGAGATGAATCTCTACGACCGATAACAGAGAACCTATGAAATAGATCTCCCGTTAGGATGACCATTGTAATCAATAGATGATACTCCCTTCACATCCCTCTGACATTCACTGTACTCTGAGAGGAACCGGGCTTCAAAATGCTGAGAAGCGCATGTCAACGTAGAAATATTAGCACAAACTTACTTCACCACGTCCATAGGAGGCAAAGTTTGTAAAACTGGATTATGGGTGTGGTGAGGGGTGTATTTATAGGCATTTTGAGGTTTGGGAAACTTTGCCCCTCCTGGTAGGATTGTATATCCCATACGTCACTAGCTCATGGACTCTTGCCAATTACATGAAAGAAAATATGTTTATTATATGTGGTTCATATATTTAAACCTCCAATATTATTTCTAAAAACTAACATGAAGTTTTGTATGAAAGACTAATCAAAAGTTATGTAAAGTTTAATCTAGTTGTGCCATTCTAGTACCCCGTTCTTCAGCCGGCATCTTCAAAACTAATATTTTTGTGAGCTAACGGTTTGAACTGTTCTCCAATCAGCACTCTAGTCATACGGCACTTTTGTTGATTGAATAACAATTCAAAACATTAGCTCACAAAAAGTGAACGGGTACATTAAAAAGTAAGTTACAAGCGCATCTTCATTACAACTGATGAATTAAAATTCTTCTAAAGTATTGTTTCCATTCAGAATCCTATATTATAAAAGGCCAGGTATGTTTGTCCAGTGCAGTAATACACAGTAGAGACTGCAGTGCGAGACAAACATACCTGGCCTTAACCCCTTAACGATGCACAGTAGAGGCTGGGCGAGACAAACATGAGAACGGCGCTGGTTGTTAAAGGAACACTGAACCCAAGTTTTTTCTTTCGTGATTCAGATAGAACATGCAATTTTAAGCAACTTTCTAATTTACTGCTATTATCAATTTTTCTTTGTTCTCTTGCCATCTTTATTTGAAAAAGAAGGCATCTAAGCTTTTTTTGGGGTTCAGAACTCTGGATAGCACTTTATTGGTGGATGAATTTATCCACCAATCAGCAAGGACAACCCAGGTTGTTCACCAAAAATGGGCCGGCATCTAAACTTGCATTCTTGCATTTCAAATAAAGATACCAAGAGAATGAAGAAAATTTGATAATAAGAGTAAATTAGAAAGTTGCTTAAAATGTCATGCTCTGTCTCAATCACGAAAGAAAAAAATTGGGTTCAGTGTCCCTTTAAGCCCTGAGCTGCTCTCTGCTGCGAGTGGGGCACTGCAGGTTTTTTTATTTTCATGGGCAGTAAAAGAGCTGATTGCCCATACAAATGCCCCATTTAGGGGCAATGGGTAGATGTGTTTTTTTAAGTTAGGTATTTTTTATTTTGGGGGGTTGGGTGGAATGTTGTACTGTTAGGGTGTACTTGTATTGTTTTGGTAAAAGAGCTGTTTTCTTTAGGGCAATGCCCTACATACGGCCCTTTTAAGGGATATTGGTAGTAGTTTATTGTTAGATTAGGGGGTGTTTTTATTTTGGGGTGGCTTTTTGTTTTTAAGGGGGTATTAGATTAGGAATATATTTTTTTATTTTGGATAATCTCATTTATACTGTAATCTTAGGCCTAGATTTAGAGTTGGGCGGTAGCCGTCAAAACCAGCGTTAGAGGCTCCTAACGCTGGTTTTTACCGCCCGCTGGTATTTGGAGTCAGTCAAGAAAGGGTCTAATGCTCACTTTGCAGCCGCAACTTTTCCATACTGCAGATCCCCCTACGCCATTTGCGTATCCTATCTTTTCAATGGGATCTTTCTAACGCCAGTATTTAGAGTCTTGGCTGAAGTGAGCATTAGAAATCTAACGACAAAACTCCAGCCGCAGAAAAAAGTCAGTAGTTAAGAGCTTTCTGGGCTAACGCCGGTTTATAAAGCTCTTAACTACTGTGCTCTAAAGTACACTAACACCCATAAACTACCTATGTACCCCTAAACCGAGGTCCCCCCACATCGCCGCCACTCTATTAAAATTTTTAACCCCTAATCTGCTGACCGCAAACCGCTGCCACCTACGTTATCCCTATGAACCCCTATTCTGCTGCCCCTAACACCGCCGACCCCTATATTATATTTATTAACCACTAATCTGCCACCCCCAACGTCGCCGCCACCTACCTACAATTATTAACCCCTAATCTGCCGACCGGAGCTCACTGCTACTATAATAAAGTTATTAACCCCTAATCCGCCTCACTCCCGCCTCAATAACCCTATAATAAATTGTATTAACCCCTAATCTGCCCTCCCTAACATCGCCGACACCTAACTTCAAGTATTAACCCCTAATCTGCCGACCGGAGCGCACCGCTACTATAATACATTTTTTAACCCCTAAAGCTAATTCTAACCCTAACCCTAACACCCCCCTAAGTTAAATATAATTTTATTCTAATGAAATAAATTAACTCTTATTAAATAAATTATCCCTATTTAAAGCTAAATACTTACCTGTAAAATAAACCCTAATATAGCTACAATATAAATTATAATTATAGTGTAGATATTTTAGGATTAATATTTATTTTACAGGCAACTTTGTATTTATTTTAACCAGGTACAATAGCTATTAAATAGTTAAGAACTATTTAATAGCTACCTAGTTAAAATAATTACAAATTACCTGTAAAATAAATCCTAACCTAAGTTACAATTAAACCTAACACTACACTATCAATAAATTAATTAAATACAATACCTACAAATAAATACATTTAAATAAACTAACTAAAGTACAAAAAATAAAAAAGAACTAAGTTACAAAAAATAAAAAAATAATTTACAAACATTAGAAAAATATTACAACAATTTTAAACTAATTACACCTACTCGAAGCCCCCTAATAAAATAACAAAGACCCCCAAAATAAAAAAATGCCCTACCCTATTCTAAAATTAAAATAGAAAAGCTCTTTTACCTTACCAGCCCTGAAAAGGGCCCTTTGCGGGGCATGCCCCAAAGAATTCAGCTCTTTTGCCTGTAAAAAAAACCCATACAATACCCCCCCCAACATTACAACCCACCACCCACATACCCCTAATCTAACCCAAACCCCCCTTAAATAAACCTAACACTAAGCCCCTGAAGATCTCCCTACCTTGTCTTCACCACACCGGGTCCCAATCTGTCCAGAAGACCCTCCGAAATCTTCATCCAAGCCCAAGGGGGGGCTGAAGAGTGACGTCCATCCTCCGCCTGAAGTCTGGATCCAAGCGGCGGCTGAAGAAATCCATCATCGGGCTGAAGTCTTAATCCAAGCGGGCGCTGAAGAAGTCCATCATCGGAATGAAGTCTTCTATGAAGTGGCATCTTCAATCTTCTTTCTTCCGGAGTTATCATCTTCCAGCCGACGCGGATCCATCCTCTTCTACCGACGCCTACTCGCCGAATGACGGTTCCTTTAAATGACGTCATCCAAGATGCCGTCCATCGAATTCCGATTGGCTGATAGGATTCTATCAGCCAATCGGAATTAAGGTAGGAAAATTCTGATTGGCTGATGGAATCAGCCAATCAGATTCAAGTTCAATCCGATTGGCTGATCCAATCAGCCAATCAGATTGAGCTTGCATTCTATTGGCTGATCGGAACAGCCAATAGAATGCGATCTCAATCTGATTGGCTGATTGTATCAGCCAATCAGATTAAACTTGAATCTGATTGGCTGATTCCATCAGCCAATCAGAATTTTCCTACCTTAATTCCGATTGGCTGATAGAATCCTATCAGCCAATCGGAATTCGAGGGACGTCATCTTGGATGACGTCCCTTAAAGGAACCGTCATTCGTCGGGAAGTCGTCGGTGAAGATGGATGGATCCGCGCTGGAGGTCTTGAAGATCAGCCGGTCGTCATCGGATTGAAGAACATAGAAGATGCGGCTTGGATGAAGATGTTTGCTGGTCCGGATGTCCTCTTCTGCCCGCTTGGATCAAGACTTCAGCCGGAGGATGGACGTCACTCTTCAGCCCCCACTTGGGCTTGGATCAAGATTTCGGAGGCTTGGATCAAGACTTCGGTGGACGGATCGGTGAACCTGGCATGGTGAAGATAAGGTAGGAAGATCTTCAGGGGCTTAGTGTTATGTTTATTTAAGGGAGGTTTGGGTTAGATTAGGGGTATGTGGGTGGTGGGTTGTAATGTTGGGGGGGGTATTGTATGTTTTTTTTTACAGGCAAAAGAGCTGAATTCTTTGGGGCATGCCCCACAAATGGTCCTTTTCAGGGCTGGTAAGGTAAAAGAGCTTTGACCTTTTTTTGTTTAAAATAGGGTAGGGTATTTTTTTATTTTGGGGGTCTTTGTTATTTTATTAGGGGACTTAGAGTAGGTCAAATTAGTTTAAAATTGTTGTAATATTTTTCTAATGTTTGTAAATATTTTTTTTATTTTTTGTAACTTAGTTCTTTTTTATTTTTTGTACTTTAGTTAGTTTATTTAAATGTATTTATTTGTAGGTATTGTATTTAATTAATTTATTGATAGTGTAGTGTTAGGTTTAATTGTAGATAATTGTAGGTAGTTTATTTAATTTATTTATTGATAGTGTAGTGTTAGGTTTAATTGTAACTTAGGTTAGGATTTATTTTACAGGTAATTTGTAATTATTTTAACTAGGTAACTATTAAATAGTTATTAACTATTTAATAGCTATTGTACCTGGTTAAAATAAATACAAAGTTGCCTGTAAAATAAATATTAATCCTAAAATAGCTACAATATAATTATAATTTATATTGTAGCTATATTAGGGTTTATTTTACAGGTAAGTATTTAGATTTAAATAGGAATAATTTATTTAATAAGAGTTAATTTATTTCGTTAGAATAAAATTATATTTAACTTAGGGGGGTGTTAGGGTTAGGGTTAGAATTAGCTTTAGGGGTTAAAAAATGTATTAGATTAGCGGTGAGCTCCGGTCGGCAGATTAGGGGTCAATACTTGAAGTTAGGTGTCGGCGATGTTAGGGAGGGCAGATTAGGGGTTAATACTATTTATTATAGGGTTATTGAGGCGGGAGTGAGCGGATTAGGGGTTAATACATTTATTATAGTAGCAGCGAGATCCGGTAGGCAGATTAGGGGTTAATAAGTGTAGGTAGGTGGAGGCGACGTTGGGGGCGGCAGATTAGGGGTTAATAAATATAATATAGGGGTCGGCGGTGTTAGGGGCAGCAGATTAGGGGTACATAGGGATAATGTAGGTTGCGGCGGTGTACGGAGCGGCAGATTAGGGGTTAATAATAATATGCAGGGGTCAGCGATAGTGGGGGCGGCAGATTAGGGGTTAATAAGTGTAAGGTTAGGGGTGTTTAGACTCGGGGTACATGTTAGGGTGTTAGGTGCAGACATAGGAAGTATTCCCCATAGGAAACAATGTAGCTGCGTTAGGAGCTGAACGCTGCTTTTTTGCAGGTGTTAGGTTTTTTTTCAGCTCAAACAGCCCCATTGTTTCCTATGAGGGAATCGTGCACGAGCACATTTTTGAAGCTGGCCGCGTCCGTAAGCACCGCTGGAATTTAGAGTTGCAGTGGCGATAAATATGCTCTACGCTCCCTTTTTGGAGCCTAACGCAGCCCTTCTGTGAACTCTAAATACCAGCGGTATTTAAAAGGTGCGGGGGGAAAAAACACGCGTAGCTAACGCACCCCTTTGGCCGCAGAACTCTAAATCTAGCCGTTAGTTTTTTTTATTTTTATGTAATGTTAGGATTTTTTATTTTAATGTAAAGTTTGGATTATTTATTTTGGATAATGATATTTTTTTTAAAGTAATTATTTTTTATTTTTGGTGATTTTTAATTATTTTTTTAATGTAGCTAGTATTTTTTATGTTAGTGTATTTTAATTGGGGTTAATTTAGTGGGTGTTAGGTTAGGGGGCTTAGTTATTAGATTAATACTTTGCATTGTGGGGTTTGGCAGTTTAGGGGTTAATAATTTAATTAGTTGTTTGTGTTGTGGGGGATTGGCGGATTAGGGGTTAATAGCATAGTTAAATTGTAATGTGGGGGGCTGGTGGTTTAGGTGTTAATACTTTTATTAGTTATATTGTGATGTGGGGGTTGACCATTTAGGTGTTAATACTTTTATTAGTAGTTGCGATGTCGGAAGGATGTTGAATATAGGGGTTTTGACATGCCGGTTTAATTTTTTTAGAATTATGTTTGTTTTTAACTTAGGTGCCGGCTGTTCATATACTGCCGTAAATTACTGGTGACTGCAGAAATGTGTATTTACGAACAATTCGGAACTTCGCCAGTTTATCTAACTTATGGCAGTATATGATCTGCCGGTGCGATTTATGTGATTCACCCAATGTGCGAGGGGAATTTACGGGCAACGGGGGTTTCAGCAGTTGTGCTGAAACCTACGCCGCATATATAATCTCGCCCTCTGACGTTAATATTTTATTTTTTTAGAATGTGTCATAAAGTTAGTCATTTTATTGCTTTTTTAAAATTATAATGATACTAGGCAGGAATTGTATTTGCTGAATTGTGAAGTGAGCATTCATGAGATTTGTAACAAAAAAAAATATTTTGTGAAAAGCATAACAGTATAAAAATGGTAAAAATAAATACTTCTACAGAAGGATAAATCTTGAAATGTTAAAAAACAAAACAAAAAACAACATTGTAATGGTGGCAATAACTTCTAGTTCTCTATGGTAACTGCAGTTTTTGTATTGTGTCAGGAACAAATCATATACCGTATATATATATATACTGGGAACACACAGTTCCCATAGACCACAATGTAAAGGCACTTTTCAGTTTTTATTTTTTTTTCTAACACCCCACACCTGCCAACTTTAAAAGCCTAAAAACTGCTTTTTGCAGTTATTTTATTAATAAAATATGACACTGTATTTGGGGGGCATTCGGGTCACATTTATAAGAATAACCAGAGATCTGATTGGTGATTATTTATTGTGTGCCCGCAAACGGGCCCATTTGCCCATTTGCAGGTTTGCAATAAATTAGCGCTCCTCTTCTAATCTAGCCCTTTGTTGGGTAATATATATTTAATTGTTTTTACAATTTTCTGGTTTCTGTTTGATGAAAGCCTGAATTCTCTTTCTCTCTCTTTTTTTTTTCTTTGTTGAGATGGAATAGTTTACTAATTAGGAAGTGGCCTAACATATCATGGATACAATAACCTGCAATATATATACTCAGCTAGAGATGGCTCTCTCCGTTTCATCACATTTACCGCAAGCGTTTCAGATACATTCTTTGCGTTGTAAATAAACAAACAATTAAAAAGCGCCCACACTCTGCACAAAAATCTCACAAAAAATCTCACAAAAATCAGATTTTAAATGGTGTGAGAATATACATCAAATACTACAAGAAAAGGATATATGTATGTGAATCAACATCCAATTTTCAGGAGAAATTTACATAAATGAATGAACTTCACTGGGTTGCTGCCACCGTTGTACCACAGTTCTGGTGACTGGATAAACTAAAAAAGATGAAGAGAGAGGAAAACAGGGCGGAACCCCTCTAAGTGTAATATGTAGGTTACAAAATGTATTAAATATCACACGATTTTACCCTCACAAGATTGAACCTCAAACATATGAGGTATGATAGGCGCACAGGGGAACAACTTAATGGGTCTCTCAGGGCACAAATGTATGCAGCGCTCACATACAGCTCACTCGGTCTGGAGGTACGGTGTATTGTATCACAGCTTCCGTGTCAAAACATACTCCTCTCACAGTCCCGGTTTAACACATGTCCTGTTAATGTCCCCAAATATAAGATATTCCGTATATACAGTTCAAGTCAAAAATAAAAACAAATAGTATAAAGCCGGCTCCTTGCGATTACTGTGTCGGGTAGCGTGATGACGTAATGCGGTGGGCATGGCCTTACGCGTTTCGTAGGGATTCCCCCTACTTCGTCAGAGGCTTCCCACTCTAACGACCTTACGTCTTAAGTACTGATGCTTCAGACCACTCCTCCATTTTTTCCGTGGTCTGCAGCATATCTAATTCATTTCATATTGAGGAAAAATAGATTATAATTGATTGCCGAATACCTACTCCATTTGATAACATAACAAAGTATAATGCGTATTTAAAAAATGTATTGCACTCATAAAATACACTAAATTAAAGTAAAATAAAACTCTATAAGAAATTAATAAAATTATTAGGAACATTCCTTTTCAAAATTTGATCATTTGCAACAGTAATTAAAAAGCACCAAACAGCGCTAATGAAACATGCATAAAAAGAATTTTGACCATTATAACAACAGGATTAGATTGCGTTATTTAACCATTCAATCCCCAAAATAAAAAAACATTTATTAAATCACATTTGATTCACTTCTCTTTTATATTTCTTAAAAAAACCATCTCATTTAAAATATTACTTAAAGGGACATGCCACCCACATTTTTTCTTTTATGATTTAGAAAGAGAATGCAATTTTAAACATCTTTCTAATTTACTTATATTATCTAATTTGTTTTATTCTCTTGATATTCTTTGATGAAAAGCATATCTAGATATGCTCACTAGCTGCTGATTGGTTGCTGCACATAGAAGCCTCGTGTGATTGGCTCAAGATGTGCATTGCTTTTTCTTCAACTAAGGATATTTAAAAAATGAAGCAAAATAAATAGAAGTAAATTGTAATGTTGTTTAAATTTCTATTCTCTATCTGAATCATGAAAGAAAGATTTTGGGTTTAGTGGCCCTTTAATAATATATTAAAATGACATATTAAAATGACAATTTATTGCTCATTGGGATTTATATTGATAAGGCATCTTTTAGGAAGTCATCTTCTATAAAATAAAATAAATCTCAAATGATCCTACTAGTCTTCTGACTCATATTCATGCTGGGTATATCGGTGAGCTCACTCGACTAACTTAGAACTGGTCAACATAGATAGAGATCAAATTTAGCGTTATTGCTTTTGCCCCCCTCTCTATTTACTTGTTTTCATAAATAGTGAATACCTTTATAATAATTCATAAATATAAGTAAAAAGATTTGGTATAAAACATAATATATAATTTATAATATAAAAACTGTAAACCTAAAAGTGGGAAAAAAATGTGATAACAATAATCTTGTGTCTATTTGATTATTTTTTATTTTCTGTTTTTTATTTTTTACTCTTTTTTCCCCTTTCACTTCCCTAAAGAACATACTGACCGTCCCTACAACAAACTAATGTGAAGACATATGTAAGTTTCTGGTATGGCAGATTTATTTAATTATGGATTTTTTTTGGGGGGAGGGGGAGTTAAATTTATCTACATTAAAAACTTATTTAAATATAAAATTTAAAATTTAAAAACTATACTACATAAAATTGGAGGCTCATATTTAATCATCTATTAAAAAAGCAGCTAAATTTATCTCTCGATTCATCCCATTCGGTTCAAGAGATCCTAAAGTTCTTATCCAATAGGTTTCTCTTCTCCTTAAGGTTATTAACCTATTTCCACCTCTTATATCAAGTTTAACCCTTTCTATAGCTTTTACCCGTAGGCAGCTTGGATCTTTGTTATGCACTTCAGAAAAATGTGCTAAAACACCATGGGACAGCACTCCTTTTTCAATATTTACTACATGCTCCCTGAAGCGAGTTTTCAAGCTTCTTTTCGTCCTGCCCATGTAAATCCTCCCACAGGAACAGGACAAATGATACACTACATGGGTACTTTACAATTTAGGGTACTTTTACAATTTAGGGACTCGTTAATTAGATGTTTCCTATTGTCTCTTAATGAATGAAACTTCGGCAATCAATTATTATAATCTATTTTTCCTCAATATGAAATGAATTAGATATGCTGCAGACCACGGAAAAAATGGAGGAGTGGTCTGAGGCATCAGTACTTAAGACGTAAGGTGGTTAGAGTGGGCAGCCTCTGATGAAGTAGGGGGAATCCCTACGAAACGCGTAAGGCCACGCCCACCGCATTACGTCATCACGCTACCCGACACAGTAAACCGCTCACTTTTCTTCCGCGACTCGAGGCTACAGCAAATCCTCTTACGTCAATTGTGTATACTATCTTTTTAATGGGATTTGCCTAACACTGGTATTACGAGTCTTGCACGAAGTGAGCGGAACAGCCTCTCCTGGCAAGACTCCTACCGCATTTGAAAGTCAGTAGTTAAGAGTTTTATGGGCTAACGCCAGAACATAAAGCTCTTAACTAAAGTGCTAAAAAGTACACTAACACACCTAAACTACCTATTAACCCCTAAACCGAGCCCCCCCCCCACATTGCAAACACTAAAATAATTGTTTTTAACCCCTAATCTGCCGACTGGACATCACCACCACCTACATTATACCTATGAACCCCTAATCTGCAGCCCCTAACATCGCAGACAGCTACATTATATTTATTAACCCCTAATCTACCGCCCCCTAACGTCACAGCCACCTACCTACAATTATTAACCCCTAATCTGCCGACCAGACATCGCCGCCACTTTAATAAATGTATTAACCCCTAAACGCCGCACTCCCGCCTCGCAAACACTAGTTAAATTTTATTAACCCCTAATCTGCCCCCCCCAACGTTGCCGACACCTACCTACATTTATTAACCCCTAATCTTCCGACCCCAATGTCGCCGCTACTATAATACATTTATTAACCCCTAAACCTAAGTCTAACCCCCCCAACTTAAATATAATTTAAATTAAACAAAATAAATTTAACATAATTAAATAAATTAATCCTATTTAAAACTAAATACTTACCGATAAAATAAACCCTAAGATAGCTACAATATAACTAATAGTTACATTGTAGCTAGCTTAGGGTTTATATTTATTTTACAGGCAAGTTTGTATTTATTTTAACTAGGTACAGTAGTTATTAAATAGTTATTAACTATTTAATAACTACCTAGCTAAAATAAAGACAAAATTACCTGTAAAATAAATCCTAACCTAAGTTACAATTACACCTAACACTACACTATCATTAAACTAATTACCTAAACTACCTACAATTAATTAGAATTAAATTAAATAAACTAAATTACGGAAGAAAACACTAAATTACAGAAAATAAAAAAAGAATTACAAGAATTTGAAACTAATTACACCTAATCTAATCCCCCTAATAAAATAAAAAAGCCCCCCAAAATAAAATAATTTCCCTACCCTATACTAAATTACAAATAGCCCTTAAAAGGGCCTTTTGCGGGGCATTGCCCCTAGTAATCAGCTCTTTTACCTGTAAAAAAAAAATACCCCCCCAACATTACAACCCACCACCCACACACCCCTACTCTAAAACCCACCCAATCCCCCCCTTAAAAAAACCTAACACTAACCCCCTGAAGATCACCCTACCTTGAGCCGTCTTCACCCAGCCGGGCACAAGTGGTCCTCCATACGGCAGAAGTCTTCATCCGATCAGGGCAGAAGAGGTCCTCCAGATGGTAGAAATCTTCATCCAGGCAGCATCTTCTATCTTCATCCTTCCTGAGCGGAGCGGGTCCATCTTCAATCCAGCCGATGCGGAGCATCCTCTTCAAACGAAGTCCTAACAAAGAATAAAGGTTCCTTTAAATGACGTCATCCAAGATGGCGTCCCTTGAATTCTGATTGGCTGATAGAATCCTATCAGCCAATCGGAATTAAGGTAGGAAAAATCCTATTGGCTGATGTAATCAGCCAATAGGATTGACCTCTCATTCTATTGGCTGTTCCAATCAGCCAATAGAATGCGAGGTCAATCCTAGCCGTATGTTCTTTTTATGTACCTGGATTAATACAAAAATAAAATTTAAAAATGCATACTAAAAAAGCCCTGTATAAAAAAGTATATATTAAATGAGGAACAAATCTTTTTTAAAGGGGAAAGATTAAAGGGACATGAAACCCACATTCTTTCTTTCATGATTTAGAAGCTTAGAGCTAGGTGCTTATTAGTGACTGCACATTTATGCCTCTTGTCATTGGTTCACGCAATGTTTTCAGCTCACTCCCAAAAGTGCATTTCTGCTCCTTCATCAAATGATTCTAAGAGAATTAAGTGGAAAAGGCAATTATAATACTAGTCTAAGGGCTCTCATTGCCGGCTCTATACAAATAAATGATAATAATAATAATAATAATAATAATAATAATAAGGGCTCCACGTGCTGAGCAGTGGATGATGTTTGGTGGCCCATTGTTTCAGGTTCACCTTAACCTGACCACCACCTTGTAACCTGACCACCTTCTTGTAACCTGACCACCTTCTTGTAACCTGACCACCACCTTGTAACCTGACCACCTTCTTGTAACCTGACCACCACCTTGTAACCTGACCACCTTCTTGTAACCTGACCACCTTCTTGTAACCTGACCACCACCTTGTAACCTGACCACCACGTTGTGACCTGACCACCACCTTGTAACCTGACCACCTTCTTGTAACCTGACCACCACCTTGTAACCTGACCACCACCTTGTAACCTGACCACCTTCTTGTAACCTGACCTCCACCTTGTAACCTGACCACCACCTTGTAACCTGACCACCTTCTTGTAACCTGACCACCACCTTGTAACCTGACCACCACCTTGTAACCTGACCACCTTCTTGTAACCTGACCACCTTTTAGGTGGCGAATTGAAGTCATCCCGATCCGATCGGGATGATTGACAGCCCCTGATTATTGGCCGCCAGTGAGCAGGAGGGCGGCATTATACAAGCATTTCACTAGAAATGCTTGTGCAATAATAAATGCGGACAGCGTATGCTGTCCACATTTAGTGATGTCGAGCGGACATGAGTTGCTATAGCAAATCATGTCCACTCAACATATGATAAATCTACCCCTAAGACTACATTATGGTTGGATGGAAGATTTTACCAATATAGAGTTGGGTTCTGGTTGGAGGTTTCAGTTCTTAGGTCAGGTAAATAAAAAAACTATAATAATAATACTTGGTAAGTTTAATGTTTCATTGATTGAATTGTAATTGGCTTGGTTTAGAGTTTATTGCATATTAGGCAATGTATACAGAGTTAAATATCGTGTAAGAGCCTGTTGGAAGAGGTGTTTTCAGAATAAGCTGTTGATTGTTGGTTACATGATGGTTGGGTGAAATTATTGTTGGTTCCATGACATTAAATTTAGTGGATAATTGGATGTTTTTTGAACCCATATTCTACTGTCACAAGGACTTGTGCAAAATGTTTTGTGTGGCTTTTTAAAGGAGATGTAGTTAAGGTAATTCTTATACTTTAGAAATCCTAAACAAAAATGGCAGCACACTATGTAATCCCCAACATTACTTTGTGGTAAAACAAATTGCCATCTGTATCCCAGTCTGTCAGAAAACACTTTTTTAGCAGTTTTTTCCCCTGATTTTCTTTAATGAGTTTAGACCTCTTTGAAACCTGTATTAACAAACAATTGTTTCCTGATTCAATAGAAAGCTAAATAATAAAGCTCAAATCACTCTTACACAATTAAATTAAGATGTATATTAAATGTTAATTGCATCCAATGAAGAGAGGGCAGCAGCAATACTATTGTAAAACTTCACTTTTATTACAAAACACTTAAAATCCCATGGTAAGGCTTCACACTGGTATTCAGAAAATACAGTTTTACAATAGTATTGTTGTTTCCCTCTCTTCATTGGATGCACTTTGCTTAGTCTGTTTGAAGCAGTGACACCTCCTGACTTTCCGGTTTACTCTACGGCTGTATTGACGGATCCAAGGCTGTGATGTTGGTGATACAGGATCATGAGACCCGGATGGACAAATTGGATCCAGGTTGGGTACAAAGTGACCACGCTGTGAGCGTGTGTGAGCTGCGGATGTCAGCTGTTGATGAGACTTTCCCGACTGATTACGTACCATGAAAAGGTCCTGTCTGCACAAGGTATCGTTTGGTCACTTCATAGCGGGATAACATTCTCCTGGTGAGAGACTTACAAGAAGGCTGACCATATTGCCGCTTTAAAAAGGGACACACATGAAAAATACATATGTCAGGGTTATTTTAACAGAACATTATTCAAAGCATTTCTTTAAACAGCCCTGACCTAAGTAGTTTTCATATGTGTCCCTTTTTTAAAGCAGCAATATAGTCAGCCTACTTATAAGCCATAAACGGAAATATTTTCACCCAGCTACTTTTGGTTTCATACTATTAAATGTTAATGCCATCAACTGATATTATTAGTGAAAAATCTCTTTTCAGACAGTCATTGTCAACACTAAATAAATAAGTCACCATGTTTTGCCTTCAAACTGGCAGAATATATTTTGCTTCCCTTTAGGCATACATTAAAATGAAACCCACATTTTTTTTCTTTGATTCAGATAAAGCAGGCAATTTTTAGCAACTTAATAATTTACTCCTATTATTAATTTTTCTTTGCTCTCTTGGTATCTCTTTTTGAAAAGGCAGAAATGTAAAGCTGAAAGGCCGGACAATTTTTGGTTTAGAACCCTGGGTAGCGCTTGTTGATTTTTGGCTACATTTAGACGCCAATCAGCAAGCGCTGCCCAGGTGCTGAAACAAATATCCCTTTAAATCTCATGAAAAGCATCCAAGAAAAGCATGAAAAATGCTAATTTCTGATAGTTTTTATTCATTTGCTGTTTCTCATTTGTAATTCTATTGTCTTAAATGGATAAAATGAGCTGTCATGCATATGAATGAGCTGCATTTAACCCTTTGAGTGCTAATCACTTTCTCACCTGGGTGCTAAGGTGATTTAAACTTTTGTTTTTTTTCCAGATCCCCAAGACTTACACTGTTGGAAAGGTTAGGCGATTACCTTTCCAACGGTGGGTCTTGGGGGGTCTGTAGCTGTTTAGATGCCTGAGATACAGGCATCTAAGCAGCATGCCCCCTTTCCCTATTATTTGTATTGTTAATTTTTAATAAAGTTGTGCGGTGACGTCACCACGCAAAATGTGAAGCTCCGGCGATGCCTGTCACTATGCAGGCCCGATCACTGGGATAGGAGGAGGTGGGAGCCCCCAGATCTCCCTCAAGGTGGGAGAGTGCTAGTGACGGCTCTGAGCCGTCGTTAGCACCAGAGTGGGAAACTCTGCGACGGCTCAGAGCCATCTTAAGCACTCAAGGGGTTAAACATTTTTATAGACTGAATAAATATGAAGTAAAAGCTGTTTAAATTACAACAAACATATTATAATCAGTTGCGCACTCCCTACTAATGCCCAGGTACCTATGGGTACTTCCTACTAATAAACAATTGTGCAAAAATAGAGTTTTTCTGAATGGCCCACTAATATATAGTAATGAAAAAGATCTGTGTGGTAAGCTATATCACTTTAACCATCCATATGTGACCAAGAACCTTGCAAATACTTCAACTTGAAATGTATACAGTCAGTACTACTCACAGAGGCCGAATTATCATATGTCTGTTGGACTTGATCCGACAGTGCGGATCAGGTCCGAGAGACATCACTGAATGCAGAGAGCAATACACTCTCCATATTCAGCATTGCACCAGCAACTCACAAGAGCTGCTGGTGCAACACCACCCCCTGCAGACTCGCGGCCAATCAGCCACCAGCATTGGGTGTCAATCAACCCGATCATACTTGATCGGGTTGAATTGTGGCAATTCCTGTCCGCCTCATCAGAGCAGACGGACAGGGTTATGGAGCAGAGGTCTTTAGACCGCTGCTTCATAACTGCTGTTTCTGGCGAGTCTGAAGACTCGCCAGAAACACGGGCCCTCAAGCTCCATAGGGAGCTTGATAGATAGGCCCCACAGTGTATACTCGTTCCCTTCACGTGAGTTACCGGAATACCAAAGAGGCCTCACACTTCTGTCTGGGTGCAATTCTTGTTTCCACAGCGGACAACTTTACTAAAGTAACAGGGCGCTCTCACAGAACTTCAATCGGCCTACTGCTCACAGATCAGCGCTTTCACTCCCAAACAACTTACGTGGTGCATCAGAGGCTTCCTCCTATGCCCATATTATATCCACGGTGGCGTCCAGTATCCCTTTGGGAATGAATTGAAGGTCTTTGACACAGAACTTTGTTCAGCTAAGTGAGCTCAGCCTGCATAACTGGCAAACGTATCAGGAACAGACGAAGCGCAGGGAGCTCAATATAAAACTTAGCATTTATTGAGGCAAAATAAAATATGATGTGCAAATATACATAAAATTGCATCAGAAGATTGTCCAAAACATTGGTCCCTCAGTCAGCAAACAGGCTGGTGCGTTTCGGCTGACCGTCGTAATCTTAACCCATACATTTCTTGCCGTACATAGGCCATTTAAAAGTACATCAAAAAAATCCTGATTGGTCAAAAAAGTTCAGAATAAGTCTACTCCAAAATAAACCTTCATGATTCAGATAGGTCATGTAATTTTAAACAACTTTCCAATTTACTTTTATCACCAATTTTGCTTTGTTCTTTTGGTATTCTTAGTTGAGACTAAACCTAGGAGGTTAATATGCTAATTTCTTAGAACTTGAAGGGCGCCTCTTATCTGAATGCATTTTGACAGTTTTCACAAATAGAGGGCATTAGTTCATGTGTGTCATATAGATAACATTGTGCTCATGCACGTGGAGTTACCTAGGAGTTAGCAATGGTTGGCTAAAATGCAAGTTTGTCAAAACTGAAATAAGGGGGCAGTTTGCAGAGGCTTAGATATAGGGTAATCACAGAGGGTAAAAAGTGTATTAATATAACCATGTTGGTAATGCAAAACTAGGGAATAGGTAATAAAGGGATTATCTATCTTTTAAAACAATACAAATTCTGGTCTAGACTGTCCCTTTAAATATTACTCTCTTATATGGATAACAGGTTTTTTTTTCATTACAGTTCCCTTTAACTGATTCCATTGGTGGTACTTCAAATGGATTAGAATAGTATAGGACAAAGTAGTTAATTCACCCAAGTTGAATATTATGCTTACACATTGCAGGCACATGAATTAGAATGGGACAAATATTTTTCAGCTTAAAACATTTTCAGCTGTAAAAATGATCTCCCTGACACCAGAAGGAATAAAATGCAATGTCGGCACCTAGACTTTGAAATGCATGCAAGGCTTTAAAATATGGCATGTGACAATTTATCAAAAACAGTCTATTTACTATATCTACACAAGCTGTCCTATAGTTAAGGGGTAGGGCGCTGAGGGAAATACCAGCTAAATACATTTAGTACAAAGCAATTGCGACATTTTGTTACAACTGTAGCAAAAAATCCATAATATATAATTACTTTAACTTAAGGCTGAATTTTAAAAGAAAAAAAAGTGTCTTTTTTTTTTTTTTTAAACTGTTTTGCATTTGGAAAACTGCTGCTTCAACTATTTTTACTTACACAAAAAAAAAACAACTCATTCAGTATCCCCAGAGTTAAGCTTTAGATTGCAAAAATGCTTCTGCTCGCACTTTGCCTTTTAATTTTCCTTCGTGTTATGAAGTGAGGATAGGATTTTACACATTATTAGAACCCCACAATAGATTTCATAAAATGCAAAATGAAGTCTGCAACATTATTAAAGCGATTAGGTGCAAGTTCAGAAACCATAACTAAAATGCGTTTATAAGCTGTGTCAAGCGTTTAAAAAAATTCTGTTATATGCCCTACAAATATTGTATAGAAAAAAGTCCAATTTTCTCCAGGCAGCTTATATTTAAAGTGTATGGTGAGCTATTTTATTTATTTATTTTTTGCAGCTTGTGCCATCTGTATAGCTCAGTGAAATTAATCATTAAAGGAAATTAGTTTTATATTACTTTGATTGTTTGTTAGTACAGATATTAAGTTTAAATTAATATTCTTTATTAAACACTAAGGGCTGGTTTACAAGTGGAGCGCATTACAAGTGACTGGTTATTGCTACTGCGAGCTCGCGGTAGCAATTAGAGCTCAGAAAATAAACCAGAGATCAGATCTCCAGTTAATTTTCAAAATAACACCCAAACAGCCCTAAGACAAAGAATATTCTTTTCTTTTTTATTAAAAAAATTATATAATGAGGTGTTAAAGTTGGCGGGTGTGGGGTGTTAGAAAAAAACCTTGCCTTTAGATAGCGGTCTATGGGAACTGTGTGTTCCCTGTAAATAAATATGTATATGAATATATACATCAATATTTATGTGTTAATATGTGTATATACACACATTAACACATAAATATATATATATATATATATATATATATTTATTTTGTGTAAGTGGCAAGAGTCCATGAGCTATTGACATATGGGATATACATTCCTACAAGGAGGGGCCAAAGTTTCCCAAACCTTAAAATGACTATAAATACACCTCCCACCTCACTCATACCTTAATTTTACAAACTTTGCCTTCGTTGGAGGATGGTGATGTCAGAGCTGTTCCTTTAAACAGCCTCCTCCTACTCTGCCTATAAGTTTCCACAGCACCTGTAACCAGGTGCTTAGCAATTTGGTAGCGACACCTTATCCAGGGTGTTTTAGTTTCTAAGCTCTGTATTCGATATCTCCAGTTTGTGTGGATACTAAAGCCTTACTTTTAATAATTGCATTTGTTGCTGTTATTACATCCAGCCCGGATTCCCAGTTATATCTTCTACCTGTCAGAAACAGTGTGCTCTGCCGAGAACGATCCGGTTCAGGAAATTCAGCAACAATCATATTTGAGCATTTCTACTAAAGCGGCAATCAACACTTCACCTATACTCTCAAACAATCTGCCTGGAACCTTGTCCACACTGTTTTCTCACTAGAATTCACTCACCTCCGATTCCGGTGAACGGACCTTTGCCACTCCCCCTGCAACGTAACAGGGGTGAACCGAGTAGCTCGGAGGAACGCTAAGGAAAGCAAGTGTTCAAGTCAGCAGGTCAGTTAAGCTTTACGCTGCTATATTTGGAGTCATACAACTCAGTCTTACTGTGAACTTAATACAAATAGATAAGACGAACTTTAACCAGCAAACTCTGCTACTTTCTCTTCCCATACAAGTGCTGTGCATTACGCTCCAAGTGCAGTCTTTTGCTATTACCAGCTTGATACACCACAAAGCAGAAAGAAAATGTTATCTCTTGCTGCTCTAAATAATCCACAGCATTTGCTAATAGTTTTGCTGTTTATGTATATTCTACAAATAAGTAATTCACTTGAGAAATAGAGTTGCTAGTTATCTCATACTGGTAACAGTTTCTTTGTGATACAAACTTACATTATATATCATTGCTACCATCATATCAGCAACTGCGGTCCTTCAATAGCATTAAACAAAGTGCATTATAGTTATAGAAAAATCAAGACAGAGGTAACAAGACTTTACAGGTGAAGCAAGTTGTGCTTCTGTGATAGGCACTTCTAAGCATTTTGAAGCCCAATTCCTCTCAAAGTACAGTGTTTGTCTGAGGGATGTGAAGGGAGTATTGCCTGATGATATCATTGTGGGGATTCATCTGCCACCTCCCTTTACAGATCAACATTATACTCCTCTACCATTACCTCTGCTAATATGTTTCAGTACTGGTTTGGCTGTCTGCTATATGTGGATGGGTGTCTTCAGGTAAGTATATATCTTTTTTAAGACACTCTCAGCTATGTTTGGCACTTTATATTTTAAAGTTTATAATATGTATTGCATATATTTTAGACTTGTGCATGATCGAAAAATTTGTTTCAGTTCGGTTCGGATCAATTTGGATTTTTTCGAATTTCGGTTTGGACCGATTAGAATTCGGAAAAATTTGAATGAATTCGTTTCGAATTCGTTTTGGATTCATTCGGATTCAAATAAATTCATCTGGATTCGGTTCGATTCGGTTCGATTCGGAAATTTGGAATTTCGGTATGTGTTAGGTGGGATGTGTTGTGTATTAGACTCATATTATGTACTGTATATTAGGTGTAACCCATAGCATAGTGATATAACCTAATATACTGTACAATACTAGTGTAATCTATGGCCATAAGAATCTACCGAATAAATCCGAACTAATTTGGATTTATTCGGTAGATTCGGTACTACCGTAATTCGGAAATTCGAAACGATCCGAATCTCCAAATTTAACAAATTTGTCCAAATTTGGATTCGGAACTAATCGAACCGCACATGTCTAATATATTTGCCATAAGTCAGGTCTGTGTTTCTTCCCCTTTGCAGTCTAACAGTTTCAACATGGAAATTATGTTTTTGGGATAAATTTTGAAATTTTTTCTTACCTGGGGTTCCAGCTTGTTGTAACTTCAAACTTGTTTTTTCAAATTTTCGCTGGCAAATTGCTTCTATTTATTGTGTCATTCTTGGCGCAAATACTTTTGGCGCTAAGGTTGCGTTTGTTGTGATGCGAGTCACGTCATTTCTTGCGTCTTTGTTGACACAATTTTTTTTGCCACAAAGTCACACCTGTTATGACGCGAGTCGTGTAATTTCTTTGTTAACTTTGGCGCCAAAAGTTTTTTTCTTCATTTGCGTCATCTGTGTTTGCATCATCCATGGCGCCATAAATTTTAGGTCTCTCCCTCTTTTGCTCTTTGCTCTCATTTGTTTTTATAGGGCTATGATGTTTGCTTTTGAATTTATTTTCATATAAGAATTTAATCCTAAGCATTTTTTCCCATTCCTGAAACTGCTATTTTTTCTACATTTTGCAAGATGTCTCAAACTGATCCTGCTTTTGATGTTACTGTAGGAACCAAGTTGCCTGAAAACAAATCTACCAAAGCTAAGTGTGTATGTTGTAAATTAGCTGATCTTACATCTTCAGCTCAAGTATGTGGCACTTGTTATGAAAAATTATTGCATGCTGATAATGTTTCTATAAGTGCAAATGCATTTACTGTTAAACCTTCACAGTCTAATGTGCATGATATTTCTGTAGATATAAAAGATCATATTGCTACAGCCATAGAGAAGGCTATGACTGCTATTCCACCTTCAAATAAATGTAAAAGGTCTCTCCTAACTTCTCATAAATCTGATGAAGTTTGCATTGATCAACTGCATACTGAAGTATCTTCTGCTGATGAGGAATTCTCTGGCTCAGAGGATCCTACTTCAGAGACTGAAATGGATAAATCAACTTTTCTTTTTAAGATTGAATATATTCCTTCTTTGTTAAAAGAAGTATTGTTTACTTTGGGTATTGAGGAATCTAGTCCTCTCGATAACAAGAATAGCAAATGTTTGAATTCTGTTTTTAAGACTTCTGAGGTTACTCTTGAAGTTTTTCCTATTCCAGATGCTCTCTCTAATATGATTTCTAAGGAATGGTCTAAGTCTGATAATTCTTTTGATCCTTCTCTAGGTTAAAAAATTGTATCCATTACCTGTGTCTAATTTAGAGCTTTGGGAAAAGGTTCCTAAGGTGGATGGCACTATTTCGACTCTTGCCAAACGTACTACTATTACTATGGAAGATAGTACTTCTTTTAAGGATCCCTTAGATAGGAAGATTGAATCTTATTTTAGGAAGGCATATTTACATACTGGCTATATTCTTAGGCCTGCTATTTCTATGGCTGATGCTGCTGCTTCTTCAAATTTTGGTTGGACATTCTAGCACAGCAGTTATCAGATCATGAATTGTCTAGTATTGTTTTTTTACTTCAACATGCTAATAATTACATTTCCGATGCTATATTTGATATTATTAAGATTTATATCAAATCTATGTCTTTTGCTATTCTTACTAGAAGAGCTTTATGGCTTAAATCTTGGAATGCTGATATGGTGTCTAAATCTAGATTACTATCTCTATCTTTTCAGGGTAATAATTTATTTTTATTCTCAATTGGATTCTATTATCTCCACTATCACTGGGGTAAGGGAGTTTTTCTGCCCCAAGATAAGAAATGTAAGGGTAAATTCAAAGCTCTGAATCATTTTCATTCCTAAAGAACAAAAAAACCTCTCTTTCCCCTAAATCCTCTGGTTCCAATTGGAGATGGTTTATGAATTGGAATAAATCCAAGCATTTTAAGAAACCAAATCCAGCCCCTAAGACTGCATGAAGGTGTGGCCCTCAAACCAGTTCAACTGGTGGGGGCAGATTGAAATTATTTTCAGAGATTTGGGCAGATTCTGTTCAAAATTTGTGGATTCAGGATATTGTTTCTCAGGGGTATCGAATAGGTTTCAGAATAAGACCTCCTATGGGAAGATTCTTTCTTTCCCATGTTCCAACAAACCCTGTGAATGCTCAGGCCTAGATTTGGAGTTTGGCGTTAGCCGTGAAAACCAGCGTTAGAGGCTCCTAACGCGGGTTTCTTACGGACTCCGGTATTTAGAGTTCAGTTACCGACACTCAAAAAACACCTAACGCTCAAATTTCTACCGACACCTCAGAACCAGTAGTAAACATATACCGACAAAAAAAACATCCACGAATCACAAAACAAATATTACACAAAGTACACTTACACTCATACAAAAACGACACTATATATATTTTTTTTTTTTTTTATTGAGGCAATCCAAATAAACACATAACATTTTACAATTGAAGGGCAACGTCACAAGTACACTGGTGCGAGAGACCTTGGTTACATAGATCCAAACTTCAATGAGCAGGGGATCACATCCCGCTTATCCGGCTCCAAATAAAACCCTTCAACATTGCACCTCATTTTATTGATGTATCTGCGTGGAGTCTTCAATGCAACAGAGATCCACCCAAGGGACCAGCAAACTAGGGTATTGATGAAGACACATCAACAAAACAGTGATACCATATAATGAGTTAGAAAAATCTATATACTCAAACTTAACCCGTTTAAGCATCTTCAAAGAAATATTAGACAGTAAATAATATAGCACAGTGACAAAAGTGGAATATGCGCAAAACAGGAATTGGACACACAAAGTAGATCAGTAAACAGCCTTGTGTTAACTCATCTTCCGGTTAACGATTAAATAGAATTACAAAAGTTAACAAACTTTATGTAGAAAAAAGTAAACACTTATACATATATAAACACTTCAGTAATATTTTTCCTTTGTTAATTATCAAACACATCAGCGAAAATTAATTCTATGGAGGACTCAAGAAACACTTGTGTTGGTTACCTTACATCCACTAACTTCTAAACAACGTAACAAGAATCAATCTCATACTTTAGCTATATACATGAGCTGATATGTGTACCAGGTTTATAAGGATGAGCATTCTGCAGATTTTGGAACACTGAATAATAATGAAATATAACTATAAATTTTAAGATCCGTAGAGCCGTTCTTACCCACATGTAGGGACATTCAACCGCAAAGACTTTACGGATAGGACAGAGACTACTTAACTCTGTCAGATTGTGACTGCGGAGGAGAAGTTACTCATCCCTTACCGCAGAGAAGAGGAGGGGGGGGGGGCGAAGTAGTGCACAGCAGACAAAAGATATTATTCTCCATATATGCTGACCTGCCTCACGGGCAGAACTATTATAACTAAAATGGGAATTAGTCAGTACCGAGAATAAGAACACTCTACTCAGTGAAGACCCCAATACCACAATTACTCATGTAGGCGATTGCTATAAGAGAATCGTACTTGGTATTAATCCCGCAAAGGGGGTGAGATAAGACCCTTTATAAGGTTGCAATAGCTGATGTGGAATATCCCCCTTGGGTGTGGTGTGTGTTATTTAATTGCAATAAGTGATCCCAGTCATCATTTCTCTATCTAGGGCATGAGCATGTGATGGTACTATGCTAAACAATCTTCCACTGTCATGGGTAGTACAACAGTGGACAAATACTGCAGCTAGGAGAAAACTTAGTTTGCTTCCAGGGACACATGGGGTCAATCATGGTGTCAGTAGCTTCCCATATATAACATTGTGAGCTTATCATATGTCCCCATGTGCCCATGAGAGATTTGAATACATGCATAATCACACAAGAAAAAAAAAGTACATCAGGTTTCTGTGATGCGGGGCAGCACAATAAAGGAAGTCCTAAAGCTGCTAGAAAGTCTCGGTGGGTTTAATGAGCCTGATACCACCGTCCTCCACACACCCCTTCTTCCAATGCCTGTTCTGAGTGATCGTAATAGTCTATAGTTGGTCTGACGGCACTCCCAGCAGGGATGTTGTAGGACTAGTGCCATACTGCTGACTGGTAGGGGAGAGCCCTGAGATGCGAAAGCTTTGTAAAACTCAGAGGTGTCTGCTTCCATATGACCGCGGCCATATTTCATCCCCCTCCATGCGTGCAAACTACAGTTGTCGGCCGTGGCAAGACAAAGCTCTAACTCAAGGCCTGTATCTTCTGGCGCCAATGTCAAGGAACACACCTGGAAAGTTGCAGGCACCGTGTCTCCCTGTGCCTTCTGTGTGTCTGTGCGCTCCTCTCCCCCGTTATCTCTCCGTATGCGCGCCGCTAGGATGTTGTTATTAAAGGCATCAAGCCTCTCACAGATCCTTCTCCCATGTTCCTCTAGCAAGTCCCTTAGAGCATTATAGGAGACTTGGATCTCCATGCTGGGCGGCGGTGCTCCATAGCCCACGTTAGGCATGATGATACAGCAGAGGCCTGGAGGCTTTTTGTATGCTTGTGAGTGCTGCAGCGATTCTTTCTGTTAGGTGTGCGAAGAGGCTTTTGTGTGTTCCCAACCTCACTCACATAGTATCCCCTCTAGATAGGACTGAGCATTAATTACTTCAGGCTGGCGAAATAAGCAGTTAAATCTCTTCTTTTTGAGTCTTGAAACAGGAGCTCTGTAAAAATGCAGCCATCTACTTCGGCGGCTAGCTCCGCCCCCAACGACACTATATTTAATTTTCATATTTAATAATTTTTCATCAAAATACAAAGGATTAAAGTTGCGAGATCTCGGGTGTTAGAAAAAAAACAACACAAATCCATTTTCCCATTGACTTACATTGACACACGGGAAAAGACCCTCATATACCTACATCTAACTAATAACATTATCACAAACATACACTCATCGATGCATACAAACAATATACACCACATGACATACACAAAATATTTATTTATCACAAAAAGAACACGATTTAGTTACTTTTTCACACAAGCTCATGACGTCATTCACTTTACGAGGAAAACCAGTCTTAGAAAAAAAAAAAGAACAAATTTTAGAGCCTCCATTGACTTCTATTGGGAAGACGTGCTCGTGCACGCGAAACCCTCATTTCCCTAACGCACGCAAATAGCGTAGACAGAAAAACTCCAAATACCAGCGCTAGAAAAGACATGATTTCATGCGTTAGACACAGCTATGATAAATAGATCAAGAAATGACTATTTCCCTATGGTGGATTTATGGATTTTACTGTTTGAATATTCACAACACCATTAAATTGTTTCAGACTTTTATATTACATCAACTACAAATCAACATCACTAGTAACAAAATTTTTGTTTTAAAAATATTACATTTAAACGGACACAAAAATAATGTCAACTTTTCAGGATTCACAAACACTACACAATGGGAAACAATTCTCATTTACCTTTATTATTGCATTTCAGTTATTCAACTCATATGCTTGCAGCAACAGCATATCTACATAGGCTTAACACATGATCAGTCATGGATGCACATACATTACTTTTAACATTCACTCATACATGTGCATTCAAATGATGGGGGAAAAACACATTACATTCTCTCGAGGAATCACAAAACACAACATATGGATTTTACTGTACTTTTAACATCATGATTCCATCACAATAAACCATTAGGAATTACGTACAACAAGAACATCAGTACACCAGATTACAGATGTCACTTTATGGGAAGGAACAACAATGCCAGACCGCTATATAGAAGTCAGCATATGTGGGACACAATCACAATATATACGTATATGTACATAACACGCATCACCCATCACGCAACCACAAAGCACACATTTAGATTTTATTCAGCACACAATAACAATGTAGTCAAATACAACAACACAATGAGGATTTCAGAACTACATAGGCAGGTTAAGAATATCATGACCTCATTAGAAGATTCAACCATACACATCACAGATTCACGACTGTACCGCCGCTTTCGGAACTTTAACACTCAATACTACAATACAACATATACGTAAACAACAGTTTGGAACAGCATTATTAAGGCGATTTCAATGGGACAATTAATAAATATTGTCAGATCGCAAATCACTTATATATATAATACTACAGATGACAGCCGGAAGTTCTTCAGTATTAGTGCCATTTTAATGGGATGCATACAATATTGACATCTCGGCAATCACTTATATATACAATACTACAGATGACAGCCGGAAGTTATTCAGTATTAGTGCGATTTGAAAGGGACGCATACAATATTGACATCTCGGCAATCACTTATATATACAATACTACAGATGACAGCCGGAAGTTATTCAGTATTAGTGCGATTTGAAAGGGACGCATACAATATTGACAGCTCGGCAATCACTTATATATATAATACTACAGATGACAGCCGGAAGTTATTCAGCATTAGTGCGATTTGAAAGGGACGCATACAATATTGACTGCTCGGCAATCACTTATATATACAATACTACAGATGGCAGACAGGAAGTTCGGAATTATTATTGCGATTTTAAAGGGACGCATACAATATTGACATCTCGGCAATCACTTATATATACAATACTACAGATGGCAGACGGGAAGTTCTGAATTATTATTGCGATTTTAAAGGGACGCATACAATATTGACATCTCGGCAATCACTTATATATACAATACTACAGATGGCAGACGGGAAGTTCGGAATTATTATTGCCATTTTAAAGGGACGCATACAGTATTGACAGCTCGGCAATCACTTATATATACAATACTACAGATGGCAGCTGTTACTTTATCGTTTACAAACAATATTGCAGCAACATTGATCGATCACATTCGATGCACATTATACCCAACTATGCACTTTCATTCATGTTAGCCTGGACGTGTGCTTGTTACTATAACATCGCGTTTAAGAAATATTTATTACGCATATGAACAAACATTACAAACATGCACTGTATGTGTCATATTTGACACTTTCACATTGAGATTCATTGTTGGAAAATAACATTTCAGCAAACAACAAATAAACGCCCACTGTGAAAGCATTCGCGCCGCTCACATACAAACAAGTGAATACAATCAGCAATCATTACAAACTCACTACCATTGGACTAATTGTACTATAAATCCCCCAAACAACATGACCAATGCATCACTTGTGATCCACATCAGATCAAGTGCTTACCTTGTTACGCTGTTTTGAAAGATGGATGACGATGACATGGTAGACGCTGCTGGTGCTGCTATTGGCGAACTAGCTGTTGGTCGAATCAGGCAGCCTCGGTGGCTCAGACTGAGATGAAGGGGTCATCTGGTTCGAGGTCCTCGTGTCTACAGGGTGAGACCCACCTTGGAAAACATGAGCGACTTTGAGGTTTATGATAAGTATCGGCTCGATCGCGAACAGCTCATTGGCCTTTACGATCTTCTTAAACCTCATTTGGAGCCACGTATAAGAATAAGGACTGCTGTTCCCGCCATGAGTAAGATGCTAAGCTGTCTATACGTCCTGGCCTCCGGGAGTTTTCAATCCGGAGAACTGTACATGCATGGCCTGGCTCAAGGTACATTCTCTGGGGTGTTTGATAACTTTCTGGACGCCATGGTACGTATCAGTAAGCAATACATAGGATTCCCACAGAATGATGGTGATTGGAGGCGCCTGAAGCGGGAATTCTTTGATATTGCTCAATTGCCCAATGTCTTGGGAGCCATAGATTGTACCCACATTGCGCTGCGTGCTCCAATTGATGACTCGCCCTTCAGAAATCACAAACATTTTCATAGCCTCAACGTGCAGTATGTTTGTGACGCACAGATGAGGATTATGCATGTGTGTGCGAATTTTGGAGGGGCTAGTCATGATGCCCGCATCCTCTCTCTGTCGTCCCTGTGGAGACAGTTTGAGGAAAGACAAATGCCCCCTGGTTATCTCGTTGGTGAGTATTTGTGCACAACATGGTTAATTAGTTTGACAATTGCCACTGTAGTTTTAAAATGTTAGCGTAATGTTCAGCTATAGGATGCAATTTAACCATATATTTTCCCCCCGCTAATGTCTACTTTTAGTTCAATGCAGATATGTAGCATGTCTTACCTTAAATGCTCAGATAGAGAATGTAATGTAACCATGTAGTTAGCATTTTACGCAAGGCTTGATTTAGGAGAAATACGCATATGTAGCATGTCTTAGCTGAAATGGGAAGATATTAGCTAATGCAATTTAACCATGTCATTGTCTCTTTCCGCAAATGTCTTTTAGTTCAATGCAGATATGTAGCATGTCTTACCTTAAATGCTCAGATAGAGAATGTAATGTAACCATGTAGTTAGCATTTTACACAAGGCTTGATTTAGGAGAAATACGCATATGTAGCATGTCTTAGCTGAAATGGGAAGATATTAGCTAATGCAATTTAACCATGTCATTGTCTCTTTCCGCTAATGTCTTTTAGTTCAATGCAGATATGTAGCATGTCTTACCTTAAATGCTCAGATAGAGAATGTAATGTAACCATGTAGTTAGCATTTTACACAAGGCTTGATTTAGGAGAAATACGCATATGTAGCATGTCTTAGCTGAAATGGGAAGATATTAGCTAATGCAATTTAACCATGTCATTGTCTCTTTCCGCAAATGTCTTTTAGTTCAATGCAGATATGTAGCATGTCTTACCTTAAATGCTCAGATAGAGAATGTAATGTAACCATGTAGTTAGCATTTTACACAAGGCTTGATTTAGGAGAAATACGCATATGTAGCATGTCTTAGCTGAAATGGGAAGATATTAGCTAATGCAATTTAACCATGTCATTGTCTCTTTCCGCTAATGTCTTTTAGTTCAATGCAGATATGTAGCATGTCTTACCTTAAATGCTCAGATAGAGAATGCAATGTAACCATGTAGTTAGCATGTTACACAAGGCTTGATTTAGGAGAAATACGCATATGTAGCATGTCTTAGCTGAAATGGGAAGATATTAGCTAATGCAATTTAACCATGTCATTATTGTCTCTTTCCGCAAATGTCTTTTAGTTCAATGCAGATATGTAGCATGTCTTACCTTAAATGCTCAGATAGAGAATGTAATGTAACCATGTAGTTAGCATTTTACACAAGGCTTGATTTAGGAGAAATACGCATATGTAGCATGTCTTAGCTGAAATGGGAAGATATTAGCTAATGCAATTTAACCATGTCATTGTCTCTTTCCGCTAATGTCTTTTAGTTCAATGCAGATATGTAGCATGTCTTACCTTAAATGCTCAGATAGAGAATGTAATGTAACCATGTAGTTAGCATTTTACACAAGGCTTGATTTAGGAGAAATACGCATATGTAGCATGTCTTAGCTGAAATGGGAAGATATTAGCTAATGCAATTTAACCATGTCATTGTCTCTTTCCGCAAATGTCTTTTAGTTCAATGCAGATATGTAGCATGTCTTACCTTAAATGCTCAGATAGAGAATGTAATGTAACCATGTAGTTAGCATTTTACACAAGGCTTGATTTAGGAGAAATACGCATATGTAGCATGTCTTAGCTGAAATGGGAAGATATTAGCTAATGCAATTTAACCATGTCATTGTCTCTTTCCGCTAATGTCTTTTAGTTCAATGCAGATATGTAGCATGTCTTACCTTAAATGCTCAGATAGAGAATGCAATGTAACCATGTAGTTAGCATGTTACACAAGGCTTGATTTAGGAGAAATACGCATATGTAGCATGTCTTAGCTGAAATGGGAAGATATTAGCTAATGCAATTTAACCATGTCATTGTCTCTTTCCGCAAATGTCTTTTAGTTCAATGCAGATATGTAGCATGTCTTACCTTAAATGCTCAGATAGAGAATGTAATGTAACCATGTAGTTAGCATTTTACACAAGGCTTGATTTAGGAGAAATACGCATATGTAGCATGTCTTAGCTGAAATGGGAAGATATTAGCTAATGCAATTTAACCATGTCATTGTCTGTTTCCGCTAATGTCTTTTAGTTCAATGCAGATATGTAGCATGTCTTACCTTAAATGCTCAGATAGAGAATGTAATGTAACCATGTAGTTAGCATTTTACACAAGGCTTGATTTAGGAGAAATACGCATATGTAGCATGTCTTAGCTGAAATGGGAAGATAGAGAATAATATTGAACTAGATATTTTAAATTTAAAAGAAACATTTGTTAATGGATTATCGTGTACAAAACTTTTTATTGTACTACAAATACTATTTTGAGGATTCTGTTAGAATTATGTTCTGTTCATAATTTATAGGTGATTCTGGGTACATGAGCCGGCCTTGGCTCATTACCCCCTTGCGTAGCCCGACTGATGTGTCTGAGGAGCGCTACAATAGGGCTCATAAGAGAACCAGGGCGGTGGTTGAACGGATGTTCGGGCTCCTGAAGATGAGGTTCAGGTGCCTGGACAGGTCGGGAGGAGCCCTCCAGTACAACCCAAAGAAGGTGGCTAAGATCGTTGTAGCCTGTAGTGTCCTGCATAATATTGCACAGCGGGCTGGGATGCTGCAGGCCGTCCGGCCGGACAGAAACCTCCTCAGAGATGAGGATGATGATCCTGTTCTAGAGGGGCCATTCCGGGACGAGGGGCTCAATGTCAGAGCAGACATCATCAACCGCAACTTTAGACGGTAAAGAATAGAAGTTAGATTGGAGTATTATCAATAGATGTGAACTCTAGGGAAATGACAAGTAGAGAATTGTGCAAACATGTTAGGCTTGTTCATCCAATGCTAAAAATGTGTTTCATTTATTAATATAGGTGATGCTCTGGCCATTGGGTCCTGTAGCGAGTCTTTGCCACCTGGTTTTTAAAGAGGACATCAGCTGGTAAGTATAAATGTCTGGACTGTTGCTGGCATGAATTGTACACAAATACATCATATGGCATACATTTTATAAACTAGTATTTAGTTTACACATTACTTAAAATGTAAATACTCAGAAAGGGATCCTCTAGCATGACTATGGTTCAATGTCACACATTAGAGGTTTGTTCTGCTCAATATGACTCATCTTCACACTTGATAGAACATAACACAAGATGCTACACACACTTAGTAAGCTAGTGACAGAAATTTCTTATGAAATGGGGGGTGGGAGAGGGCTACAGAAATGATTCACACACTTGTAGTAATTTTGAATAAACTTTTTATGCCATTAGGGAGCTGACTTAATCTAAAGACTGAAAGGGAAGAATTAGAAGCCTGACAGTGAAGATTGCCCAGACTGACAGTGGAAAAAGCCAAGATTGAAATTGAAGTATACCAATGGGATCATGTCTGGCATTATCTTTCAAATCTGCTGACCTTGAAAACCATACAAAGACATGTTCACATGGTAAGTGCCAACTATTTGATAGAATAAGGCTGTTGAGGCATCCTATTGGAGACACTTAGATGATTTTAAAATTTTTAGATGGGATTTCACAGTCCTCTATTTTTGAAATGATGAATAAGACACCTATTGAAGATCAACTGTTTACCCCTGAATTGACTTTCAAAGACCATGCATTATCCAGGTTGGTGTACCAATGCATGCTAGTTAAGAATCACAGGAAGAATGTTGGATATTAGTAGCTTACATACATTAGTCATATTTAGTTCTTAATTAGATATTTAGGGATCACAATCAGACACTTAGATGATTTTCTAATTTTTAGATTGGATTTCACAGTCCTCTATTTTTGAAATGATGAATAAGACACCTATTGAAGATCAACTGTTTACCCCTGAATTGACTTTCAAAGACCATGCATTATCCAGGTTGGTGTACCAATGCATGCTAGTTAAGAATCACAGGAAGAATGTTGAATATTAGTAGCTTACATACATTAGTCATATTTAGTTCTTAATTAGATATTTAGGGATCACAATCAGACACTTAGATGCTATTCTAATTTTTAGATGGGATTTCACAGTCCTCTATTTTTGAAATGATGAATAAGACACCTATTGAAGATCAACTGTTTACCCCTGAATTGACTTTCAAAGACCATGCATTATCCAGGTTGGTGTACCAATGCATGCTAGTTAAGAATCACAGGAAGAATGTTGAATATTAGTAGCTTACATACATTAGTCATATTTAGTTCTTAATTAGATATTTAGGGATCACAATCAGACACTTAGATGAATTTCTAATTTTTAGATGGGATTTCACAGTCCTCTATTTTTGAAATGATGAATAAGACACCTATTGAAGATCAACTGTTTACCCCTGAATTGACTTTCAAAGACCATGCATTATCCAGGTTGGTGTACCAATGCATGCTAGTTAAGAATCACAGGAAGAATGTTGAATATTAGTAGCTTACATACATTAGTCATATTTAGTTCTTAATTAGACATTTAGGGATCACAATCAGACACTTAGATGAATTTCTAATTTTTAGATGGGATTTCACAGTCCTCTATTTTTGAAATGATGAATAAGACACCTATTGAAGATCAACTGTTTACCCCTGAATTGACTTTCAAAGACCATGCATTATCCAGGTTGGTGTACCAATGCATGCTAGTTAAGAATCACAGGAAGAATGTTGAATATTAGTAGCTTACATACATTAGTCATATTTAGTTCTTAATTAGATATTTAGGGATCACAATCAGACACTTAGATGAATTTCTAATTTTTAGATGGGATTTCAGTCCTCTATTTTTGAAATGATGAATAAGACACCTATTGAAGATCAACTGTTTACCCCTGAATTGACTTTCAAAGACCATGCATTATCCAGGTTGGTGTACCAATGCATGCTAGTTAAGAATCACAGGAAGAATGTTGATTATTGGTAGCTTACATACATTAGTCATACATATTTCATCATTAGATATTTAGGGATCACAATCAGAAAAAGGAATACATATTATAGTTGATATAGAGGTATTTGAATGGACATGAAATATGACATTTATGTTCAACATATATATTATTGAAATGTGATATACATTATTATGTATAATTAGAAAATTAGATTTTTTTTTTTTTTTTATTACACAATATAATGGTTTTTTATTTTTTATTTTTTTAAATTTAATTAATAAATATCTTTAAAAAATGTTGAACACAGTTAGAGCATAGACACAAGATGATTGTAAATGTATTTTATGAATCTTTGACTACGTGTGTATTAACTTTGTTAAAAAAAAAAATTTTAATTTCAGATTGGCATCTGATGACTTCCAGGAATATTTTTTTCTTTTTGGTTCAGAAACTATTAAATTTTAAAATGGTAATAATAAACATTTTAGTATTAAATACACTCTTTGGAACAGATTATAATAAATATCCATATAATCTGTCAATAAAAAACAATTTGACTCCCATGACTGGTAGTTGTCTATTTGACAAGCACATGCATAAGATCAAATAATGCATTAATTGTGGAAAATCCACTGATTCCGAGAATATTACATTAAACTATCTTTTTTAACATTCATTGGGGAGTGAGATCCATCGATGCTTTTCTTTTGAAATTCTTAGATGTTAAAATAATTTCGGATATGTAGTCAATTTCTCAAAAAATATTTGTTTTCACTTTTAAGAAGGGGAAGTGGTTCAATTACATTAAAGTGACAGTGTTGTTGAATGTAAAATTAATTTTATAAGATCTTGTATCTTCCTTAGGTATCTCAAAACATTATTTGCTAAATTATTTTAATTTTTACATTTATAAATGGTAGGTCATTTAACTTGATATTTTTCACAAGCTAGTTATTGGATGGCAGGTTAATCGATTTGATTTTCTAGTGGAGTCATTTAACTATAGTTAATAATATTATGTAGTTTTTAAAATCTTACCTCTTGGGTTAGACATCACATATCTATATATAATTTTCATTCCCCTTTAGTTTATTTTGACAATGTTAAATCAACATTACAAATGTTTTTGTCCTTAAAGGGACATTCACAAAGTATATTGTGTATTGATTTTTAAATAATTCATAAAATAATTTAAACATATTTAGAAAGTACTATAGAATTACATTCAGTCTTTAAATATACTTTGAAAAAAAAACATCAATGCACATATCTTAGTCAATTACATAAGGTATCTATGTGCAACCAACAATCAGCATCAAAATAGCCTATGTAGATATGTATTTAATCCAAAAATATATATAATTACAATCTAATGATTGAATACCAAAACATATTAAGCTGTTCAAATATTATAATCTTATCCAAAATGCATACATAACATATAGCTTAATGTCCCTCTAAGCTGAAGACTCCGAAATACCTCCTTTACAATATATATTTCAGTCAGTGTGTAAAACAATCCAGAAGTTAATCTAAATTTGATTTACTCATATGTTATACTAATTTATCAAAAGGAAGGTGCCTAGGTTTCTGATATTTCAAGCATTATTGTGAAATGTTTATTTAAAGGGACATGAACTCAAAATATACTTAAAGGGAGACAGTTAAAAAATTAATGATTTATACATTCTGAATGAGTATTCTATTTTAAGCAACTTTAAAAATTGTCTCATATTATGAATGCTCCTTGTGATGTTGCTATCATTACTTTAAAAATAAGGCATTAAATAGATAATTTATTTGCTTCAGTACTCTGGACTGAACTTGGTTTTTTGTGGTGGATTAATTTATCCAACAATCATCAAGGACAACCCAGGTTTTTTGAAACAATTGTCCGTAATCTCAAATATCATTATTGATTTGCAAAGAAAGATAACAAGATAATTGTTAACATTTGAGAATCGGATTAAATTATAACGTTGATTAACATTTCATGCTCAATCTGAATCACCAACGCTAAATTTGTTTGGACAATGTCCCTTTAAGAGATTTAAATAGTGTATTTACTTCTCTTCCTATCTTGACATACTTTGCTTGAAAAGCATATCGAGATAGGCTCAGTAGATGAAGATTGGTGGATGAACAGAGATGCCTTATGTGATTGTCTCAACCATGTGCATTTAAATTTCTTCTGTTGAGGATATCTAAATACTAAGATAAATTGATTTACATTTTAAAGTCTAAACAATCTTCTATCTCTACACATCATTTGATACAATTGTTTGTTTGTAATGTCTATTTAAAAATAAAGACGCCATTGCACAATAACATATATGAGCACTTCAGACAAATACAAGCTCGAGGTTTATTTACTAATAACAAACAAACCTGTAGTTTAACATTTATAAACAGATTATCCAAGTTACTGACATTATAACCTGAATTTGAACATTCAGAAATATTGCGTGGGAAACTCATCTTGAAACACCAGATTAGCATCTTTAAACATTAGAGTCTAATGTCACGCAATAGCACACAATCAATGTGCATTATGAAATACATTTAATAGACCAATATCAATACTTCACAATAAGTCAATAAATGGATTTTATGAACAATAAAGACATACAATATTAAATGTGTATTTGTATTAAAGAAACAGACCGTTATTAAACCGAGAAATGTCTACAACATTTAATAATGTGACAGTATTAGATTTTAAAGAGAATTTAATCATTGATATTTAACGGATCACGGATATTAAATCTGCGTCACACATATCCGCATGACAGGCCCATGAGTTACAAATAAGTCTAAATGAAAAATGAAGTAACAGCACCACCATGAGGTATGTGTAAGGAAGTTACTAAGATATGAAACATTAAGGAACGGCCAATCAGAGTTCATCACACAAACACAACTTGAGTCAGGATGGTCTCACAGACATTCTAACAATATTTCAAACTTTTATCCAATCAGATGTACAGATAACTTGTCCCATGGTGCATCTCATGTTTACTTCACCATATAAAAGTCCATTACACGTTGCCATCTTTGTCAGTTCTCTAATGCCTGCAGGCAGTATATCTGATATTTTTTTCACCAAAAATTCTACAACCCAGCAGGCATGTCAGCTCCCAGGTTCACCAAGGAGGAGAGTGCTGCACTGGTCCACACTGTCAAGGACTTTTATCCCGAGCTGTTTGGGAACAAGAGGAGGTTGACAGATGCGCCTGTTAAGAATGCGGTTAGATTGGTGTGTGACGTCCAGAGGACCCAGGATCAGATCATGAGGAGATTCGGAGATATGAGGTTGCGGTTAACAAAAAAAGTCAACCTCATAAGGGACTGGGTACAAGCCCGTAAAAGAGGTGGCAAAAGAGAGGCCCCGCGGAAACTGTACCTACTCCCTTATGAGGTGACTTTATGCGAGCTCCTCAATCTCCGGGTCCCCAAAAGATTCAGATCCTCGCCATCCTCGGCCTCCTCTTCTTCCCTCCCAGCTGCGGGATCTGAAAGTCCTGACGCGGGGGCCAGGGCAGCTGCTTCTCCATCCGGTGGCCTGGGAGGAGATGGAGAATCTGAACCAGGTAATTATCCAACTTCATATAATATCTTAATATTTGTTTTTTTATCAAAAAATGTGTATATAGTCAGATACTAAACCTATACAGATCTCACAACATACACTACATATGATGTTTAGATATCTGATTTTAGATTAGTGACACATGAAATAGGAATGATGTGTCTTGCGCTCTACAGAATATGCGTCACAGAGCGAAAATGGAATTTCGCATACACGTTAACATGGCTTTGCTGTAAGTGGCATTGCTTTATACATGTTGGTCAAATGACGGATGCGTAATTCCGCTTTGAATCGTTGCGCAATGATCGCGAAAATGGAATTGCGCATACACGTTAACATGGCTTTGCTGTAAGTGGCATTGCTTTATACATGTTGGTCAAATGACGGATGCGTAATTCCGCTTTGAATCATTGCGCAATGAACGCGAAAATGGAATTGCGCATACACGTTAACATGGCTTTGCTGTAAGTGGCATTGCTTTATACATGTTGGTCAAATGACGGATGCGTAATTCCGCTTTGAATCATGGCGCAATGATCGCGAAAATGGAATTTCGCATACACGTTAACATGGCTTTGCTGTAAGTGGCATTGCTTTATACATGTTGGTCAAATGACGGATGCGTAATTCCGCTTTGAATCATTGCGCAATGATCGCGAAAATGGAATTGCGCATACACGTTAACATGGCTTTGCTGTAAGTGGCATTGCTTTATACATGTTGGTCAAATGACGGATGCGTAATGCTGCTTTGAATCATTGCGCAATGATCGCGAAAATGGAATTGCGCATACACGTTAACATGGCTTTGCTGTAAGTGGCATTGCTTTATACATGTTGGTCAAATGACGGATGCGTAATTCCGCTTTGAATCATTGCGCAATGATCGCGAAAATGGAATTGCGCATACACGTTAACATGGCTTTGCTGTAAGTGGCATTGCTTTATACATGTTGGTCAAATGACGGATGCGTAATTCCGCTTTGAATCATTGCGCAATGATCGCGAAAATGGAATTGCGCATACACGTTAACATGGCTTTGCTGTAAGTGGCATTGCTTTATACATGTTGGTCAAAATGAAATGTGAATTATTATATATGTGAAGAATACAGTATTCTTATTTTCAATATTATACATAATAAAAAAAGAAGAATCCAAATAAATTATAACATATGCCCATCAATTGATGAGAATGAAATAACACCAAAAAATAATTAAAGCTACAGTAAACAACACAACTGATTGAAAATAAGAGTACAGGATATATTTATCATGAATTGAATTGAGGAAACAATTAACTCATGGGACTACCAAAGGATTAATAGTTTTAAATTGATTTGCTAATAATGTAAAGATTTTAAACATGGCATGATCTGTATTAATGATATGCAATCCTCATTTAATATATTACAGATATGGATGTTGCTGCTGGATCCTTAAGGCAGGGCTTGTCACAGTATGGTATGTCTCATTTTAATTGACATTTGTCTTAGAAACATGGACAGAACATTACATACTAAATCCACATTGTTCAATATTTACATGTAATGTCCCTTTAATAGATGAAAATTAAATAATTCTTCGGATATCCTTAAATAACATATTAGATTTGAATTGCATGCTCAATCCCATTCATTACATCAACATATGGAGTAGAGAATTCATTAACACCAACATTGTCAAATCAATATAATTTTATATTAAAGGGATACTGAGCTACAATTATTAATGTTGTCATTCAGATAGAGTATGCAATATTAATAAACATTTAAATATAATACTATCATCATATGTGAAATATTCTATTGCTAAATGTATTTTAAAATCGAGAATGTACGTTTATCTGCATCTCAATTTTGGTTGACCAACCTGGGTTTTTATTGATGATTGGTGGATACCTTCAACAAACAATATTTATTGAATACAATATTGCTTATGTGCCTTTAAGATTAAAATGTAGCAACATTAAAATTATAATAGGAGTCAATGTTAAATCATTTTGAACAGTTTGAACAGAGAAATCAATGATTTAAATAAATCATGTCAGTGTCCCTTTAATAAACAATAGATTCATTCATCTTTACATTCTTTGGATTAAACAATAATGATATATAATTCACATATTTACTGTTGGAGTTACTTTATAGATATCAGCATACTCTAACAGCACCATGATTACATATTTGTACTAATCAATTTGGTTTTGTATTGTGATAAATATGTGTTGTGTCCTAAACAAGATTACTGTACATTGCACAAATGGCTCGATGTGCCACATGTGTTTGTTTAGATTTGTCAACAGCTGTTCTTCAAAATGTGGTTTGTGTGTATTCTTTTAAGAACATTGATCAATGGGTATATTTAGATATGCAATAGCATCGTATGAGATGAGTTTGATGTCTAATATAGTCTGAAATTAAACATATGTTCAATACATCATTTTTAACAGAATCCCCTTGATTCAATCAAGCATTTTTTGGTTTAATGACTGCTCTATTCTTCACATTTTCAAGTTGATTAATCTTAAAATTCGATACAGATGTGATTTAGTGATATCCCAAATGTGTTTACTAATATATATCTATATCATTCATAGAGAGAGTTGGTGTGGGGAGCCCACAGGAATCCAGCAGTGACACAGAGCCGCCTTTGCGGTCTCCAGGTAAGTCCATTGACTCATTTATATGTCATTGAAGGTGTATTGGTAATCAATATTATGAGCATGATTCTGATGAAGCATAACATTTGAAACAAACATATAATTTTCTCTTCTGATTATATATTAATTTTCTTTTAATATTGAAAGATTAATAATTAAAACTTTATTAGTCTACACATTTGTTATTCAGAAGATGTATAGCATATGTTTGTTTCCATGTTCATTTTTGACAACAGTCATCAAGTGATACACACATGAGAAATCTTAAATGTTCTATGTACTATGCTTTTATGATTTTTAAATTAATACAAACAATACATCGAAAATCTGAATCATTGAGAATAACAAATCTAATGTAATTTGTATGCTCCATCAAAATGATGTAAATCATAACTTTGGGTGTGTATATCTTTAATGCAACATTGATGTGTGTCTTTGAACAACAGTAACATATGTTATAATATCTGTTCTTAACGTGTACACAACATGTTATGTTTTACAGAGATTGATTTAACATATGTGACGGAGGAGGAAGAGGCTGCCTTGGAGTCTAATGGTATGTGAAATATATCTATCATGTTTCCAACATGTTGCTTTATTTGAAATCATTTCATTGAAGACATTCAAAGTCTACAGCTTTTGCACTTTAAAAAGGAATATTATTTGTCTGTTCAAATACACTACTGCCCCCTTTCTATATCAGGCAGCATGAAAATATTATTTTTTTAAAAATGTATAATTCATGCCATCATTATGTCACATGCATATTCCAGGCCAAAACACAATAATAATGTTATAATTGTACAGACAGTAATTGATATTCATCTGAGTGCCTATATGCATATCATATCCTCATTTCATAATTGTTTACAAATTCAAACACACTTCGAAGTATATTGAAAACATAATCAATTTGAAATGCGTTGATTTGATTTCATGATGTATGAGATGTTAATATATATTTTTTAAATTTTCAGATGGATCCGCCACTTCTGGTCATCTGGTTTCCGCCCCTGCCCAGTCCCCTGACCAGTCACAGACCCCTGCCCATGCCCAGACCCCTGCCCATGCCCAGACCCCTGCCCATGCCCAGACCACTGCCCAGGCCCAGACCCCTGCCCATGCCCAGACCACTGCCCAGGCCCAGACCCCTGCCCAGGCCCAGACCACTGCCCAGGCCCAGACCCCTGCCCAGGCCCAGACCCCTGCCCAGGCCCAGACTCCTGCCCATGCCCAGACCCCTGCCGGCCCTTCCCATTTGTCATTTCCTGCCCCTCCCAAAAAACGCCCCTACAACCCCCTTCGCCGCTCTCCCTGTATTATGGCCCGTACAGCTGCCCAGACCCCAACTCCCCACTCCCCAGCTGTACGGCCTACCCCGGAGCAGCAGCTCATCCCTCCCCAAGCCAATCCCATCCCTCCCCAACCCAATCCCATCCCTCCCCCCTGTCTCAACCTTCATTGTCCTGGGTGTCGGATTGTCCTTCCCAGGCACAGCTGTAAGTATCATTCAAAATCAACATTATAAGATACTTAAAGGTACACTGAAGGTAAATATTTTCTATTGTGATTCAAATAGAGCATGCAATGTTAATCAAATTTATAATTTACTACTCTTATGAATTATTCTTCATTCTCTTGCTATCTTTATTGAAACAAAGAAATGCCTATAATTAATTTTAAATAGAAAATAATTGTGGACATCATTTCTTTATTGTTGGATGAATGTATCCATCAACCAGCAGGGACAAACAAAGTTGATAAACAAATATGGCCTGCCCTAAAAACCGACATTCTTGCATTCAAAATCTAGCTATAGAATTCTAACATTTAAAGAATATGTGTAATTTTTAAATATTTGTAATGTCATGCTCTATCTGAATCAGTCAATTAAATATTTAGGTTCAGTGTCCCTTTAATTTGATATCACTACATATACCAATCACCACTACTTGGATCCAACAATTTATGTACAAATGTTTATACATTATCTCTTGTCTAACCCAGTGGGAATGTAATTTCTTCAGGTTGCTATGTTTACACAGCTTGTCCTCAATGCCAAAATGTTTAAGGATAGGTGTGCCTACCACAGTATAATAAAAATATTTAAATTGCTAATGTAAGTACAATGTAAATCCTTTAACAAGATTTGATACACTCAAGCTGTATAAGTGGATCATCGAAAACCAATTAAAGGGGACAACATGTTTGAGTAAACTGTCCCTTTAATGATTTCGGTCTGTCTGAATAACATATTTCATGTGTAAAGAATCAATTTAAACTAATTGATGTAAAGAATGATTTGTCTTTATGATGACAATGTATCTTTGCTTATTTTTTCGTCTGTTGTGTAATTATCCTTAATATTTAATTTATTCTTTATTTTAGGCTGTGACTCAGCATGGCTCATGCTAGAAGGTATTGCAAGAGTAGAGCAGGCCGTGTTGAGGAACGCAGCTGTCCTGAGAGGGATGAACGACACCATGCAGGCCCAGCTCCGGGTTCAGGACTTGACTCTGCGTGAAATCATGCGATTAAGTTCAAGGCCTGAATCTGGATTTGGGCATGCACAGGACGATGAAGAGGATGACCAGTAAGTGGAGGATCTGGAGATGCTCCAAGGTTGCAGATAAGAATCCTCCATCCACATGTTGATGTTTTTTTTTATTGTTGCCATTTGGCCTTTTTCAAAGTTTATTGTTGTGCCTGTTGCACTCTTTTACCTTGTCATATGTCTCCAATGGGGCTATGGTGGCCCTTGGCAACTCTCTTCATGGACTGTGATGCACTCTGTTACCTTGTCATATGTCTCCAATGGGGCTATGGTGGCCCTTGGCAACTCTCTTCATGGACTGTGATGCACTCTGTTACCTTGTCATATGTCTCCAATGGGGCTATGGTGGCCCTTGGCAACTCTCTTCATGGACTGTGATGCACTCTGTTACCTTGTCATATGTCTCCAATGGGGCTATGGTGGCCCTTGGCAACTCTCTTCATGGACTGTGATGCACTCTGTTACCTTGTCATATGTCTCCAATGGGGCTATGGTGGCCCTTGGCAACTCTCTTCATGGACTGTGATGCACTCTGTTACCTTGTCATATGTCTCCAATGGGGCTATGGTGGCCCTTAGCAATTCTCTTCATGGACTGTGATGCACTCTGTTACCTTGTCATATGTCTCCAATGGGGCTATGGTGGCCCTTGGCAACTCTCTTCATGGACTGTGATGCACCCTGTTACCTTGTCATATGTCTCCAATGGGGCTATGGTGGCCCTTGGCAACTCTCTTCATGGACTGTGATGCACTCTGTTACCTTGTCATATGTCTCCAATGGGGCTATGGTGGCCCTTGGCAGCTCTCTTCATGGACTGTGATGCACTCTGTTACCTTGTCATATGTCTCCAATGGGGCTATGGTGGCCCTTGGCAACTCTCTTCATGGACTGTGATGCACTCTGTTACCTTGTCATATGTCTCCAATGGGGCTATGGTAGCCCTTGGCAACTCTCTTCTTGGACTGTGATGCACTCTGTTACCTTGTCATATGTCTCCAATGGGGCTATGGTGGCCCTTGGCAACTCTCTTCATGGACTGTGATGCACTCTGTTACCTTGTCATATGTCTCCAATGGGGCTATGGTGGCCCTTGGCAACTCTCTTCATGGACTGTGATGCACTCTGTTACCTTGTCATATGTTTCCAATGGGGCTATGGTGGCCTTTGGCAACTCTCTTCATGGACTGTGATGCACTCTGTTACCTTGTCATATGTCTCCAATGGGGCTATGGTGGCCCTTGGCAACTCTCTTCATGGACTGTGATGCACCCTGTTACCTTGTCATATGTCTCCAATGGGGCTATGGTGGCCCTTGGCAACTCTCTTCATGGACTGTGATGCACTCTGTTACCTTGTCATATGGCTCAAATATTCCTTATTTTTACAAGATTATTTCTAAACGTTGTTGATGTTTTCTTACATACTAATAAAAGACATGTCATTGCACGATTCTTTGTCCTCATTCTTCATGTTATTTTTTGAAAGCTCTAGTTTATCTTGTTGATCCTTAAAGGGACCTACCAAAAATAATTTTTTATAAAAAATCATATATGTAAGACAATTGTAAATGACTTTAAGATTAACATCTCCAATGTAATCTTATTATTTGTCTTTATATATTTTTCTCTTAGCTTTATCATTGCATGATTATGATTAGCATAGTAATTGTTTTATATATGTATATATAGATTGTTATTTGTGTATATATGTATATTTCAATTTTCACATCCATGTGTGTATTTAGAAACTCTGCATGAATTGATGCACCTTTAACAAATGATCTGAGGATTGATACAATGATATAATCCCTGTAAAGTGTTCATTTTATTGAAATAGTATTGTCTATGTGTATCCTCTTTTTAAAAACAAAATCATGTCCCTTTAAGTGATGGTGAGCACAATTGTTAATGAATGTATTTCCATTTCTAAAGCGTTTTTGTCCTTTTTACATGAACAAGGACATATAATCTTATTAATAAACAATCTTATTGTAATGTTGACAGCACATGTATTTAATTTTCAATTCTATCTTATTGTAAAAGTGTAACCAAATAAATCTCTGTGTGTAATGCAAATATTTTAGATGATGAATATTTTTTAACAAATATGTTAACAAAATACTTCTCCTCCCATATATGGCTATAGGTAGGCTGACCATATTTAAACTTGAATAAATGACACGTTTAATCAATCCATGTATAATTATTGTTATTCCAAAACAATCAAAACATATCTTAAAACATCAATGGCATATGTATTTCTCATGTGTATCTTTTAAATGTTAAATATATACACCATAGCTATAGTTCAAGGGACAGTCAAGTCTGAAAAGATGATTCATGATTTGGTGACATTCCTAGATAGCAATCTAGACACATACTAGTTCCTAAAATATAAATACGTTTCTTAGTGATATGCCAAGCTGTCAACTGAGTCCTTGTATTGGCTGCAGTTTTTCAGAGATCTCGGATGCGCCATGTTGCTTAAGACGTCACCTGCCAGGCTGTCCAATGATTCCTTGTATTGACTGACGTTCTTACGTGATCAAGAATGTGCCTTTTATTGGATGGCGTTTTGACGCGATCAAGGATGCGCCTTTTTTTTTGGCCGTTCTTACGTGATCAAGAATGTGCCTTTTATTGGATGGCGTTCTTACGTGATCAAGGAAGCGCCATGTTAAGACGTCACATGCAAAGGTAAAAAAACGTCTGATTGGATTACGTAGTCCCGCAATATTTGTTTGTGCACGTTAAACACGTTTGTGACTGCAGCCAATTTTAAAAACCTTGCGAATATGTATTATTTGCATCATGTTACATTGTTGACCCGTAGCTGATAAAGACCACCACATTCTCTTTTGCTGGATGTCTGGTTGAATAAACGAACGAAAGCAAAATGTTTTCATGCATATGATATTTCGAGGCAAGTGCAAATCTCTATAGTCCATGTTGTTAAATATGTTTGTCAACAATATGTTCCCTTTTCAGAAAAATGACTGTTGTGTTTAATGTTAAAGATATTTAATTAATAAATATGCGCTATTGTGTTCGAATAAAGTAATATGCATTTAGCTTTATCATATGCTAAATATATGATGCCGGCTTCTTCTAAATGTAATTTCGTTGTATATTTTATTAAAGGTTCATTAGACACTCACATTATAAATGAAATCTTTTAATTTGGTCTCTAGTTAGATAGTCCATTGTTTAACAAATACACGTTTCATTTTGCTTCTGTTCAAATAAAATGTAATTAATTATCAGACTCCTCGCCAAGCCTCTAAGTTTCATGTGAGTACCATCTCCAGCTTTCTCCTGTTTTGTGTATGATGGTGTTTTGTCTTGTTTTACGGTTGTAATGGGGGTTCATCTATATTTTCAATAGAGCTAACCCGATTTTCTTTGAAAGTGTTTGAAGCTTTGTAATATTGATATCAGTATATGTTAATCTTGTTGTTTGTAGTAGTGTCTATTACATACAGTTCTGTTAAAAATATAGTATACTGTCCCTTTAATGCAAATGTTGATTTTTATATCATGTATGAGTTCCACATTGTTTAATCTTCAAATATATTATTGTTAGCATATTTTCACCCCCCACTCCTAAAAGGACTTTAAACCATATTCATTGTTAAAACAAATGTCTTTCTAAAAAACAATTAACACAATAATGTCTCTTTAAGAAAATAGACATTATTTAACACGTCAATATAAATCTGATTTCAATATTTATTTTTTGAACAAGTACATGTAGATATACCAACAAGCTTCAAATATGTGTTAGCATATGTAATTTTGTTAAAGGGACAGTTTAGAAAACAAATAATGTTTTGCATTATTCTAAAAGTCAATTTTGTAATATCAATGATATCAAATGTTTCTCACCAATTAATCATTTGTCTGTGTTTATTTAAATTTGCTAGCTAAACCTATGAGGTTCGTGTGCTCATTTCTTCGAGCTTGAAGAGTGCATGTAATCATTATACAATTTGACCACTAGAGGGCATTTGGATAGCATTTGTATATGTAAAACCTTGTGCTCATACAGCATATTATTTACCATGTATTGATCATTGATATCTAAAATGTTGTTATGTCAGAACAACAAATAAGTGGTCATTTTTCCTAGTCATAGATACAAGGTTAAGCACATAAGTCACACGTATTTCTCCATGTTTTGTTGTTTCCAACTTGATAATGCGTAATACAGTGTTTTCTTTGTAATCAATAATTTTCTGACTGTCCCTTTAAGCTGTGTTATTGGCATTCAAACAGTAATATGCCATCATGGATAATTGTAATGGTAATTTTGTTTGCGATTCGGGATTAGGTATGTGATGATGTGGTTTTCACACACTTATAACCCACACTCTGCAAACAATCTGCCTCCATGGACCCGGTCCCATAGAAGTAGATTATATACAGAGTGTGGTCCACAAGTGTATGAAAACCACATCATCACATACCTATCCATTACACATTAAATAAAAAAAAACATTAAAGATGAAAATAAATACTTACTTCCTCTTCCTTCCCCTCTTCCCACGGGGCTGAGGCTCTGGGAGGGGCAACTGCCGACTCCGAAGAGTTCTCCTTGGAGATGTTGTGGGAAGAGTGGAAGGAAGAGTACTGGGACGACCAAGGTGAGGAGGAGAAGATGGCTGAGGAGGAGAAGATGGCTGAGGAGGAGAAGATGGCTGAGGAGGAGAAGATGGCTGAGGAGGAGGAGAAGATGGCTGAAGAGGAGGAGATGGCTGAAGAGGAGGAGATGGCTGAAGAGGAGGAGATGGCTGAAGAGGAGTAGATGGGCCGGCAGGAGGAGATGGCCCAGCAGCAGGAGGCCCAGCAGCAAGAGGCCCAGCAGCAGGAGGCCCAGCAGCAGGAGGCGGACCAGGAGGTAGACCAGCATGCGCCTCCCGGAAAAAATTCAACATCTCTTGGTGCAGATTAATGATTCTGTTTTGGCCTTGTTCGATTCTATTAAGTATGTTTATTATTTGGTTTTGGCCTTCAATTATTTGATTTTGTCCATCAAGAATTCGAGTTCGGCCTTCGATATTTTGTATCCGGGAGTTACGCATCTGGTCTATGTAGTCCAGTAGAACCCGCACCTCCGCTATTTCCTCTTGTTGTGCTTGGCGGGGTACCCGTGCACGGCGGGGTGCCCGTGTACGGCGGGGTGCGGGTCCTTGAGGGTCTTCTGGTTCCACGGGCTCCTCCTCTGCTTCCGGGGCCTCTTCATCAGCTTCCGTGCGCTCTTCGTCACGGGAGGCCTCTTCCCTCCGAAGTGGAAATTCCTCCCCACCACTCTCATCCCGGGGAGATGGATGAGGCTGTGTTTCTTGTGCTGCCTCCTCCCCAGACTCTGTATATTTAAAAAAAAAAAAAAAAAAATGTATATATTAGCATATTTGCAAATCAAGCTTTAAATGACTTAGCTTACGATACAATTACAAATGCAGAATCATTAATCCACTTTGAAATCTAACAAACAATCAATACGATTTCCGCATTTTCTAAACCGTGTTTGTGATATCTCTGGTCAATCTGAATGTTTTCGCGTTTGTTTTCAGTCTGTTTAAATGCACACCTAACCTATAGCCTAGATACTGATGTAACTGCAAAGTAATTGAATGCGTGTAAACAACGTTATAGCATTAATCTGATCCTTAAAGGGACATGAAACCCAATGTTTTATCTTTCATGATTTAGAAGCATACATTTATTATCAACTTTCTAATGTACTTTTCTTATCTAATTAGCTTCATTCTCTGGATATTCTTTGCTGAAAAGCATATCTAAATATGCTTATAAGATGCTGATTGTTAGCTGAATATAGCTGCCTCCTGTGATTGTTTCACCGTGTGCATGGCTATTTCTTCATTAAAATATATCTCAAGAATGATTCAAATTAGGTAATATAAGTACATTTGAATGTTTTGTCAAATTGTATTCGCTACCTCAATCATGAAAGTAAATGTTTGCGTATAGTGTCCCTTGAAATACATTCGTATGTGAATTTATTGTTCAATGAGCTTACCGTCAGATGAGAGTGGCAGGTTCCCGGTATCAATTCCTCCGATACCGACTATTTCCACCTCGGAGATGCTGGGCCGCAACATTTCCTCCCATCGGCAGTACTCTATTTCCAGGGCAGGTCCGCCACCGGTTCCTGCGGCATGTCGGGCCTCCAGGCTTAACTTTTTCTTGAGATCCATCTTACAGTAGCGATGTTTTATCGAATCCAGATCTCTGTTCCGGCCACCCACTGCATTGACTGCATTTCTTATCTCATTCCAGAGCCTCCTCTTGTCAGTCGGGGTAGTCTTCTGGTGCTGCAGCCTCCTATACCTGGCCATATAGGCCTCTACGAGGGCCTCCTTCTCCTCCATCGAAAACCTCGCCTCCCTAGTCGCCTTGGCCTTCCCCTGTGACGATGCCCTCTGTTTCCCGGACTGTGAAGCCCTACTCTGTCCGCCACTGGGCCCAGCCACTTGTTCATCTTGAACCAAGTGGCTGGGTCCACCCACCGCTTCCACCCCCGCTTCCTGCCCCCCTTCCTGCCCTGTTCCTCTCCCCCTCCCTCTCCTCCCCCCTCTACCTCTCCCCTGCCTGGCCTCCATCTGTTCCCTAAACTAAACTCCAAATAATCAAACAAAAAGTGAGTGTGATGAAATGAAAGGGGGTCAAAATAAAGAACTAAAAAGACAAAAAAAGTGCTGAAAGTGTGAGAGGGATGTAAAAAAACAAAGAGGGTAAGGAGTATTTAAATAAACCAAAAGAAGAAGAAGACTAAAAGGAGGATATGTAAACTAAATGTAACTAGGGGATGGGTATGGGATGGGTATGGGGTATGGGATAAGAGTAAATGGGATGAAAGGGAATGGGACTACAGGGAATGGGGTATGGAGTGTAGTATGAGGGGGTAGGGGGTATGGAGTGTATGTAGTGTTATTGATAAGTGTATGTATGTATTGAATGTGTTTGCGTGTAAATGTGTTACGTGTACAGAAAAATCACTCGCTCGCTAACTCACACTACTACTAATTCTCACTAACACACTACTACTAATTCTCACTAACAAACACTCCCACTAACTCTCACTAACTACCACTAACTCACGCTCCCACTAACAACTCTCACTAACAACTCCCACTCCCACTAACTCACTCACGCTCCCACTAACAGACTCTCTCCCACTCCCACTAACTCCAACTAACTCACTCACGATAACACTAACAACTGACTCTCTCACGCTAACACTAACTCACTCACAATAATGCACCAACTCTCTAATCTTAAACCTCCAATCTCCAAAGACCCACCAGCAACACAGTCAAAGAAGCCCTGCTTGTGTGGTGCTTATATACCCTGTGTAAATGTTTAATGATGTACCAATTTCCGTTGTAAATTGTGTTATTGTGTTCAGGTGTGCTTTATTAGCAATTAATATTAGTGCAATGTGTATTAGTTGTGTGAATTTGCGAATGCTCATTTTGAGTTAGTATTTGTGGAATGTGTAGAATGCGATGATGTCATAGTGGTCGTTTTCTCTAACATTGTCCAATAGTATTCTTTTTAAATGTGAATTTGCGATGGTGTGGTATTAGTGAAGTGTTGTATATGTATGTTTGTCCTAATATATAGTGATATTGAATGCGATTATTTTTCTAGTGTATGTATATATTTTTTATTCCTTGTTGTTATTTTGGGAATTTCCGCATCTTAAAGTATATGCGTATTCCCCGTATTAAATTTTATTAATAATCCCCCCGCTTGTGAATGTGTAATGCTTGTGTGCTTTGTTGATTGATTGTTGTTGTGACATTTGCGGCGTGTTATTGTTGTGCATGATGTGGTATGCGTCATATGACTGAGCTGTGCGTATTCTCGTGAGATCGAGTGTTAGGTGAAAAAAGCTATTTTTTTCCTTTCCCATTGATCTCTATGGGAGACTGTCTAACGCGGGCAGTATTCCGCGTGTGACAAACACGCGTTAGGAGCATCGTTAGATGGTCTTTTTTGAACTCTAAATACCGGAGTCAAACAATGCCGTGCGTTAGACATAAAACACGCGTGGCGTTAGCAACCCATCTACCGCCGAACTCCAAATCTAGCCGTCAGGCTTTTCTGAAGTGTGTTTCAGACCTATAGCTTTCAGGGGTGTTTGTTCCAGTTCCTCTACAGGAACAGTGTTTGGGTTTTTATTCAAATCTGTTCATTGTCCCAAAGAAGGAAGATTCATTCAGACCAATTCTGGATCTGAAAACTTTAAATTGTTTTGTAAGAGTCCCAACTTTCAAGATGGTGACTATAAGGACTGTTCTGCCTTTTGTTCAGCAATGTCGTTGTATGTCCACAATAGACTTACAGGACACTTATCTTCACATTCCAATTCATCCAGACCACTATCGATTCCTGGGATTCTCTTTTCTAGAAAAGCATTACCAATTTGTCACTCTTCCGTTTGGCCTAGCGACAGCTCTAAGAATTTTTTCAAAGGTTCTCGATGCCCTTCTATCTGTAATCATAGAGCAGGATATTGCGGTTTTTCCTTATTTGGACAATATCTTGGTACTAGCTTAATCTTTTCATTTAGCTGAATCTCACACAAAACAACTTGTGTGGTTTCTTCAAAGACATGGTTGGAGGATCAATTTACAAAAGAGTTTCCAGATAGATTCAGTGTCCATGACTCTCTCTGTGACAGACAAGAGATGAATGGAGTTGGTTTTAGCTTGTCTAACCCTCCAGTCTCTATCATTCCTTTCAGTGGCTATGTGCATGGAAGTTTTACATCTCATGACTGCAGCATCGGACGCAATCCCCTTTGCTCGTTTTCATATGAGACCTCTACAGCTTTGCATGTTGCACCAATGGTGCAGGGATTATACTCGGATATCATAGATGATATACTTATATCCCAACATACAACACTCTCTGACTTGGTGGTTAAACCATCACCTTATTTTTCAAGGGGCCTCCTTTGTCCGTCCTTCCTGGATTGTGATCACAACAGATGCAAGTCTTTCGGGTTAGGGAGCTGTCTGGGGGTCTCTGACAGCACAGGGGGTTTGGGAACCTCAGGAGGCGAGGTTACTAATCAATATTTTAGAACTCTGTGCTATTTTCAGAGCTATTCAGGCCTGGCCTCTATTGAAGAGAGAACTTTACATTTGATTTCAAACAGACAATGTCACTACAGTGGCATATGTCAATCATCAAGGGGGTACTAGCAGTCCTTCAGCAATGAATGAAGTATCTCTGATACTTTCTTGGGTGGAATCCAATTCTTGTCAAATATCTGTGATTCATATCCCAGGAGTAGACAATTGGGAAGCGGATTATCTCAGCCATCAGACTTTACATCCGGCAGAGTGGTCTCTCTATCCAGATGTGTTTTTTTCAATTGGTACAGATATGGGGTCCTCCAGAAATAGATCTGATGGCCTCGCGTCTGAACAAAAAGCTTCCAAGATACCTTCCCAGGTCCAAGGATCCTCAGGCGGAGATGGTGGATGCTCTAGCAGTTCCTTGGTTTTACCAACCTGCTTACATTTTTCTGAACCTGGTTCTTCTTCCAAGGGGGGTCTTCAAGATCATAACAGAACAATCTTATGTGTTTCTGATAGCACCAGCTTGGCCTCTCAGGTTTTGGTATGCGGACCTTGTCAGGATGTCCAGTTGCCAGCCTTGGCCACTTCCTTTAAGGCCAGACCTTCTGTTTCAAGGGCCATTTTTCCATCAGGATCTCAAATCTCTAAATTTGAAGGCATGGAAATTAAACGCTTAGTGCTTAGTCATAGAGGTTTCTCTGACTCAGTTATTAGTACTATGATACAGGCTTGTAAGTTTGTTTCAAGGAAGATTTATTATCGGGTTTGGAAAACTTATATTTTATGGTGTTCAGTTCATTATTATACTTGGCATTCTTTTATAATTCCTAGGATTTTACAATTTCTTCAGGATGGTTTGGAGAAGGGTTTGTCTGCAAATACTTTGAAAGGACACATTTCTGCCTGTTTGATCTTATTTCATAGAAAGATTGCTAAGCTTCCTTATATTCACTGTTTTGTTCAGGCTTTGACTTGTATCAAACCTGTTATTAAATCTATTTCTTCTCCTTTGAGTCTCAATTTTGAAGATTTTACAGGCTCCTCCTTTTGAGCCTATGCATTCTCTTGACATGAAATTAATTTCTTGGAAAGTGTTATTTCTTTTGGATATCTCTTCTGCTAGAAGTTTCTGAATTGTGTGCTCTTTCCTGTGAGTCTTCTTATCTGATTTTTCATCAAGATAAAGCTGTTGTGCGGACTTCATTTAAATTTTTGCCTATGGTTGTGAATTCTAACAATATCAATAGGGAAATTGTTGTTCCTTCTTTGTGTCCTAATCCTAAGAATACTCTTGAGAGGTCTTTACATTCTTTAGATGTTGTAAGAGCTTTGAAATATTATGTTGAGGCTACTAAAGATTTCAGAAAGGCTTCTAGTCTATTTGTTATTTTCTCTGGTTCCACGAAAGGTCAGAAAGCCTCTTCTATTTCTCTGGCATCTTGGTGGAGACTTTTGATTCAAAAAGCTTATTTGGAGGCGGGTCAGTCTCCGCCTCAGAGAATTGCAGCTCATTCTACTAGGACAGTTGCCACTTCTTGGGCTTTCAAGAATGAAGCTTCAGTTGATCAAATTTGCAAAGCAGCAACTTGATCTTCTTTGCATATGTTTACTAAATTTTACCATTTTGATGTGTTTGCGTCTTTGGAAGCAGCCTTTGGTAGAAAGGTTCTTCAGGCAGTTGTCTCAGTTTGATTCTAATGCCTTTGATTTGAGTTTTTTTGGGGAATTTTTAATGAAAACTTGATGATTTTTTTGGATTTAATTTCTCAGCGATTTTAGCTGTTGTTATTTTATCCCTCCCTCTCTAGTGACTCGTGGATTCCACATCTTGGGTATTATATCCCATACATCACTAGCTCATGGACTCTTGCAACTTACATGAAAGAAAACATAATTTATGTAAGAACTTATCTGATAAATTAATTTCTTTCATAGTGGCAAGAGTCCATGAGACCCACCCTATTTTTTGTGGTTATGATTTTTTGTATAAAGCACATTATTTTTTCCAGTTCCTCTTTTTGTATGCTTTATACTCCTTCTTTTACACCTCACTTAAACTAAGGTATGAGTGAGGTGGGAGGTGTATTTATAGGCATTTTGAGGTTTGGGAAACTTTGCCCCCTCCTGGTAGGAATGTATATCCCATACATCCCTAGCTCATGGACTCTTGCTACTATGAAAGAAATTAATTTATCAGGTAAGTTCTTACATAAATTATGTTTGTTTATATATATATATATATATATATATATATATAAAATCTAAGCATATACATATATATTTACAATCTGCTGCCTATCGTTGTGTGACTTACCCCTTTCGCTGTGCTAGTTCTCATGCTGTGTCTCATTGCATGAGAACAAGGCTCCCATTGGAGCCTATGGAAGCGCGTTCCCATGCAATGCGAGAGCAAGGTAGCATTTGCATTGCACCTAACTTGTAATACCAGCACATATTTGCGTGTGCTGGTATTATTAAGTGGAGCGCAAATATCACTTTTGCGGAGGCAATATTCTGTACTTATAATCTAACCTTCATTAGGGCCGCCACTAGAAATTTTGGGGCCCCTGACTTAACCATTGATCATCCCCCCCCCCTCTTTGACGTGTGCAATTTTTGACCAAGTGACTAAAACGTATATATGAACTTTATTCTTAAGTGTAGTCAAACTTGGAAATGTTGTAAAGGTAGTAACACCCAAACACAGAAACACACAGACACACTCATACACTGAAACACACACACACACTCACACATAAGGATTCACATATAGACACTCTAGCAGACATGCAAAGAAACACACTCAGACACAGAGACCCACACAGACACTCAGCACTGTTTAAATTGACCTGACAAGTAATGAGGTAGACTACAGTTTTGTCAAAAAGGGAGATTTACAAAACCAAATATGGAGTTCTGATCATCTTTTTGTCAAGGAAGATGCCAAATAAATGAATAGCAGTGGCTGAAAGGAAGGGCCCTGAACTGCCTAAACAATAATTTAAAGGTTAAATGGTGTATTGGTGACTTCCGCAAAGGTCTCATTAGTTTCAAAGTCTGTAGAAAGATGTGAATAATCAGTAGTAAGGTCAAAATGTCCTAAAAAGGAACAGACAATGGACACACACACACTCAAACACAAACTTGCACATACACCTAAGGAAACACAGACAGAGACAGCCTAAGAAAACACACAAAGACATACACACACACACACACACACTCAGAGACAGCCACAGAAAACACACAAAGACATAAACACACAGAGAGACAACCACATAAAACACACAAATACATACATACACACACTCTCACTGAGACATCCACAGAAAACACACAGACTTACACACACTCTCACAGAGACACCCACAGAAAATGCACAGATATACACACACCCTCACAGAGACACCCACAGAAAACACATACCCTCACAGAGACATCCACAGAAAACACAGACATACATACATACACACACACCCACCCTCACAGAGACATCCACAGAAAACACAGAGACATACACACCCACCCTCACAGAGACACCCATAGAAAAAGCACAAAGACATACGCACACACCCTCACAGACATCCACAGAAAATGCACAAAGACGTACACACCCACCCTCACAGAGAGACCCACTGAAAAAAAATACATACACACTCATAGAGACACAAACAAAAGCACAAAGACATAAACACAGACACCCACAGAAACACTCACAGGAGGTAACATTTCTGCACATTGCATCCCCTAAATCAACAGTGTGTGACATGCATGATAAAAAACATTGCAGAAATTAAGAGATCACTTTTTAAATAATCATATTTGTAAATGTGCATACAAAAATAATTCTGTGAATTCAAAATTGTACATTAATGATCTGGGTAGATGGCTAGATGAAGAAAAGTACTTTTAAAAGGTTGACATATGTTTGTTTTTGTTTCCCCATTTTCCCCAACCAAGAGCACCTCTTCAAATATAGTGTACAAATGTTCCCATCTGTCAGCTGTACTTATGGATTTTGAAAATGCTGTACTCTATATGGTCTTGGTGGAACCATAAGCTGTGGTACTCATACCATTACAGGGAGTGCAGAATTATTAGGCAAATGAGTATTTTGACCACATCATCCTCTTTATGCATGTTGTCTTACTCCAAGCTGTATAGGCTTGAAAGCCTACTACCAATTAAGCATATTAGGTGATGTGCATCTCTGTAATGAGAAGGGGTGTGGTCTAATGACATCAACACCCTATATCAGGTGTGCATACTTATTAGGCAACTTCCTTTCCTTTGGCAAAATGGGTCAAAAGAAGGACTTGACAGGCTCAGAAAAGTCAAAAATAGTGAGATATCTTGCAGAGGGATGCAGCACTCTTAAAATTGCAAAGCTTCTGAAGCGTGATCATCGAACAATCAAGCGTTTCATTCAAAATAGTCAACAGGGTCGCAAGAAGCGTGTGAAAAAACCAAGGCGCAAAATAACTGCCCATGAACTGAGAAAAGTCAAGCATGCAGCTGCCAAGATGCCACTTGCCACCAGTTTGGCCATATTTCAGAGCTGCAACATCACTGGAGTGCCCAAAAGCACAAGGTGTGCAATACTCAGAGACATGGCCAAGGTAAGAAAGGCTGAAAGACGACCACCACTGAACAAGACACACAAGCTGAAACGTCAAGACTGGGCCAAGAAATATCTCAAGACTGATTTTTCTAAGGTTTTATGGACTGATGAAATGAGAGTGAGTCTTGATGGGCCAGATGGATGGGCCCGTGGCTGGATTGGTAAAGGGCAGAGAGCTCCAGTCCGACTCAGACGCCAGCAAGGTGGAGGTGGAGTACTGGTTTGGGCTGGTATCATCAAAGATGAGCTTGTGGGGCCTTTTCGGGTTGAGGATGGAGTCAAGCTCAACTCCCAGTCCTACTGCCAGTTTCTGGAAGACACCTTCTTCAAGCAGTGGTACAGGAAGAAGTCTGCATCCTTCAAGAAAAACATGATTTTCATGCAGGACAATGCTCCATCACACGCGTCCAAGTACTCCACAGCGTGGCTGGCAAGAAAGGGTATAAAAGAAGAAAATCTAATGACATGGCCTCCTTGTTCACCTGATCTGAACCCCATTGAGAACCTGTGGTCCATCATCAAATGTGAGATTTACAAGGAGGGAAAACAGTACACCTCTCTGAACAGTGTCTGGGAGGCTGTGGTTGCTGCTGCACGCAATGTTGATGGTGAACAGATCAAAACACTGACAGAATCCATGGATGGCAGGCTTTTGAGTGTCCTTGCAAAGAAAGGTGGCTATATTGGTCACTGATTTGTTTTTGTTTTGTTTTTGAATGTCAGAAATGTATATTTGTGAATGTTGAGATGTTATATTGGTTTCACTGGTAAAAATAAATAATTGAAATGGGTATATATTTGTTTTTTGTTAAGTTGCCTAATAATTATGCACAGTAATAGTCACCTGCACACACAGATATCCCCCTAAAATAGCTATAACTAAAAACAAACTAAAAACTACTTCCAAAACTATTTAGCTTTGATATTAATGAGTTTTTTTGGGTTCATTGAGAACATGGTTGTTGTTCAATAATAAAATTAATCCTCAAAAATACAACTTGCCTAATAATTCTGCACTCCCTGTAGCTTTGGTTAAATGCAGGATTTAGGCTTGTTTGTATTTATTTCAAAATTAAGTCAGCTGTAGTGTAAACTGAACAGTTTTAAGTTAACCTGTCTCATTTCAAACACTGAGTAATCTTAGTCTGAGAGTATAACATTTTATGCAGATGTAAAAATTATAGATAAAATGCCTCCTTGCATCTGAAAAGCCCTTGCATAAAGGGGCAGTAAACTGGAATGTAATATATATATATATATATATATATATATATATATATATATATATATATATATATTTATATATATATATATTAAAAAAAAACTCATGTCTGTAAAAAGGGCACCTACCATTTGTGTATTGAGGAGGAAACATTTCTGCATGGCTTTAAATATAGAATTTCTACAGCATTAACAAATAATCATAAATACACTGCTGCTAAAAAATGTGTTTTTATGGACCCCTGGCCCCACCATACAACTACTACCACACTAAAGTTACAATCTGAAATAGCACAAAGAAATAAAAAACAATTGCTAAGTAAGTCCTACCTCCTCTGCAAATGAAAGTGATCTGCCGTCTGACTCAAGCACACACTGTACAAACAAAGTGCCAAGTCTGTCTCACAATGTGTATAGTGGTTTAGTGCACACTCAGAAATCCTCAAATGTTAATACTTTACTCCTTGTAATAACATTTTCCATGCTGGTGGCTGCTAAAATAAAAAAAATAAAAAAATATTTAGTTGTTCTTGCCTCATGGGGCCCCCCTGGCCCATTGGGCTCCTGACAGGAATCACCCCCGTCACCCCCTGATGGTGGCCCTGGCCCTCATTAATAAATGTTTATGATCTGTTAGCAATTTGGCACTTAAGTTGGCAATTTCTATAAATCCTCAAAATTTTAAGTACAGATACAAAACCCTTTATCCAAACAAAAGGTTTGGATTTTGGTATAGTTTGGAATATTAGACAATTGTATATTTGCATCTGTAAAATGGGGAAGCTTTGAGAGGGATGAGACCAAGGCCCCCATTTACTAAAAGTCAAGCGGACAAGCTTCTCAACTCAAGAAGCTGTCCACTCGCCTCCGCTACATACGGGCAGCAGATGACAAGGATCAGCGCATGTATTATTACATGATCAAGTGAGGGTGTAAAGACCACCCCTTCAATTGCATTACCAATCACTTGAGAGAAGGGACTGTCAATCACCTGGAGCAAGCAAGCACTGGGTTATTTCTCTTTGCCACCTCAGAGGTGGCATAGAGTGTAAGAAGCAGCTTATTTGCCCTCGATCTAAAATCATGATAAATTTCAGTAGTAATGACATTTGTTCTCAAACTTTTGTTAATAACATAAGAAAATATATATATATATATATATATATATATATATACATACACACACACTGGTGAAACTCGAAAAATTAGAATATCGTGCAAAAGTTCATTTATTTCACTAATGCAACTTAAAAGGTGAAACTAATAAATGAGATAGACTCATTACATGCAAAGCAAGATAGTTCAATCCGTGATTTGTCATAATTGTGATGATTATGGCTTACAGCTCATTTAAACCCCAAATCCACAATCTCAGAAAATTAGAATATTACATGCAATCAATCAAACAAGGATTGTACATAGAACAATATTGAACCTCTGAAAAGTATAAGCATTCATACTGTATGTACTCAGTACTTGGTTTGGGCCCCTTTTGCAGCAATTACTGCCTCAATGCAGCGTGGCATGAAAGCTGTCAGCCTGTGGCACTGCTGAAGTGTTATGAAAGACCAGGATGCTTCAATATTGTCCTTCAGCTCTTCTGCATTGTTCGTTCTCATGTTTCTCATCTTTCTCTTGGCAATGCCCCATAGATTCTCTATGGGGTTCAGGTCAGGCGAGTTTGCTGGCCAATCAAGCACAGTAATCCCATGGTCATTGAACCAGGTTTTGGTGCTTTTGGCAGTATGGGCAGGTGCCAAGTCCTGCTGGAAAATGAAGTCAGCATCCCCATAGAGCTCTTCTGCGGAAGGAAGCATGAAGTGCTCCAAAATCTCCTGGTAGACGGCTGCGTCAAACCTGGACTTAATGAAGCACAGTGGACTAACACCAGCAGATGACATGGCTCCCCAAATCAACACAGACTGTGGAAACTTCACACTGGTCTTCAAGCATCTTGCAGTGTGTGCCTCTCCATTCTTCCTCCATAAATACTGTGTATTGCACCCTTTAGCATCAATGACAGCGGCAGTCTTTTGTAATAGTTGTCTATGAGGCCCCGGATTCTTGCAAGTGGTATAGCTGCCCATTCATCTTGGCAAAATGCCTCCAGGTTAAGCAAAGTCTTTGGTTGTCTTGCATGAATCGAATGTTTGAGATCTTCCCAGAGTGTAATGATTATATTAAAGGGACAGTCTAGTCCAAAATAAACTTTCATTATTCAGATAGGGCATGCAATTTTAAACTATTTTCAAATGTATTTTCAAATGTACATATATCATCAATTTTGCTTTGTTCTTTTGGTATTTTTAGTTGAAAGCTAAACCTAGGAGGTTCATATGCTAATTTCTAAGCCCTTGAAGGCCGCCTCTCATCTTAGGGCATTTTGACAGTTTTTCACCACTAAAGGGTGTTATTTCATGTGTTTCATATAGATAACACTGTGCTCACACACATGTGGTTTCTATGAGCCAGCACTGATTGGCTAAAATGCAAGTTTGTAAAAAGAACTGAAATAAGGGGGCAGTTTGCAGAGGCTTAGATACAAAGTAATCACAGAAGTAAAAAATATATTAATATAACTGTGTTGGTTATGCAAAACTATGGAATGGGTAATAAAGGGATTATCTATATTTTAAAACAATAAATATTCTGGTGTAGACTGTCCCTTTAAGGTCAGGAGACTGTGATGACCACTCCAGAACCTTCACATTTTTCTGCTGTAACCACTGGAGGGTCAACTTGTCCTTGTGTTTAGGGTCATTTGTGTGCTGGAAAGTTCAACAGTGTCCCATGCACAGCTTTCGTGCAGAATAATGCAAATTGTCTGCAAGTATTTTCTGTTAAAATGCTGCATTCATCTTGCCATTGATTTTCACAAGATTCCCCATACCTTTAGAGCTCACACACCACCAAAGCATCAATGAGCCACGACCATGCTTCACAGTGGGGATGGTATTCTTTTCGCTATAGACCTTGTTGACCCCTCTCCAAACAAAGCGCTTATGGTTGTTGCCATAAAGCTCTATTTTGGTCTTGTCACTCCAAATTACAGTGTGCCAGAAGCTGTGAGGTGTGTCAAGGTTTTGTCAGGCGTATCGTAACCAGGTTTTTTTTTTTGTGGCATTGGCACAGAAAATGCTTCTTTCTGGCAACACATCTATGCATCGTCGTAACTTTTGTTCAAGTTGGTCGTATTGTGCTCCTTGAAACAACCACACTATTTTTTTTCCAGAGCAGCCTGTATTTCTCCTGAGGTTACCTGTGGGCTTTTCATTGTATCCCGAATAATTCTTCCGGAAGTTATGGGTGAAATCTTTCTTGGTCTACCTGACCTTGGCTTGGTATCAAGAGATCTCCAAATTTTAAACTTCTTAATAAGTGATTGAACAGTACTGACTTGCATTTTCAAGGCTTTGGGTATCTTTTTTATATCCTTTTCCATCTTTATAAAGTTCTATTACCTTGTTACGCAGGTCTTTTGACAGTTCTTATCTGCTCCCCATGGCTCAGTATCTAGCCTGCTCAGTGCCTCCACGTGAGAGCTAACAAACTCATTGACTATTTATACACAGACACTAATTGCAATTTAAAAAGCCACAGATGTGGTAAATTAACCTTTAATTGCCATTTTAACCTCTGTGTGTCACCTTGTGTGTCTGTAACAAGGCCAAACATTCAAGGGTATGTAAACTTTTGATTAGGGCCATTTGGGTGATTTCTGTTATCATTATGATTTAATAAGGAGCCAAACAACTATGTGATAATAATGGCTTCATGTGACTACTATCCTTAAATAAAAGACAGTTTTTTTGGCATGATCAGTCATATTTTCAAAATCATTGCCAACATTTCACGATTTCTACCAGGGTAAGAAAACTTTTGAGCACTACTGTATGCAAATTCTGTATACATGATCACAGAAGTCTAAATATGCCAGCATCAGATAACAAATGGGTACTATGTATGCTAGTTACAGCTAGATAGATAAATACATCTATTGATCAAGATGTTGCACACAAAATTAATAGATGGTTTTGTATTTTACTCTTTTTAAATTTTGCTTCTATAACTAATCCTTTTCCAATTTGGTCCACGATTATTGTTTCTGTTTTTAACATACAGTGTAAACATATTAATTCTATGAGTGAAAATGAATAGGGCCATGATTACGTGCCAAATAGTATTAATGTTTTCAAATTGATTGACAATTATTTGGCAGATTCAGGGAGGTCTCAAGCCTTCATTAAGAGACCCATACCCATGAGACTGTAACTCCTCTTGAAAAAGTCTGGCTAGGATCAGTCGAAACGCATTTAGGTCTTGTTTTCACAGGCTTCCATACTCACTCTGACCATGCATTGCAAAACAAGCTTTCTCGGCTATCTGCCAAAATGATCTACAGTAGGAGAGACTTCCCATAAAGCAAACTGGACAGAAGGGGATGTCTTGTGACGGGTACACATTGTTTGAATGTTGGAATATTTTACACATGCTTATTGATCTTAACTCCTGTGGTTAAGATTTTTTACTTGCGCAATATGTGCTTAAGTAGAGAGAGTTGCGCTTGTGCTTTTCTT